>NC_138152.1:5902145-6082145 GCF_964199315.1 Orbicella franksi
ACTTCTGCGAAAAAATTTTTCGATTTGGATAAAATGCAATTTTTTAAAGTTTTTTTAAAGACGTTCAAATTTGCCGCCATTTTGGTCCACCATTCGCACCAGTCTTCCTCGGTTTGAAGTGAGTCGTGACATAGTTCAGGAACACGTGATTTGGGTCTTGACTTATCTGATTTGAAAACAAGTGGAAATTTTGCTTCAGAGTTGTCTGCATTTAGTTGAAAATGCCGGAAAGGTGCGTTGCCGCTCTTTGTAACAACGTTAATGATCCAGAAAACAACATCAGCCTTCATCGTAGGTTCCTGAACTTACGTCACAGGCATCAGTCTCGTGGCCATTTTAAGCTCGTTATTCTTGTGATCAGCGGCAGGGGTCGACCGCAAGAAAATTGAATTTTGAACTTCGTAAAGATTCGTAAAAAAATTGCGTTTTATCCAAATCGAAAATTTTTTTCGCAGAAGCTCATTAGATGAAATGTAGAATTAAATGAGCGAAAACTAAGTTTTGACATTATGGGCACTTTAAGTAGAAACGGATTTGGATACCTGCTGCTATCTTGTTTCACGCAGTGCTGTCAAAGGGAATCAGCGTATGTTTAATTTATACTTCATGTGTGCGTCCTAAACTAACCACTCCTTTGTGTTCATATCAGGAGAGATTCCGCCGTATCATTATGGGACTCACTACTCATCCACCATGATAGTAGCCTCCTATCTCATCAGACTTGAACCTTTTACTCAGCACTTTCTAAGAGTTCAGGTAATTGTGATGTGCCTTTTTTTGTTTTCATTCTGTCACACTTGTCCAAGACTCAGTTGCTCGAGGGCTGGATAACGCTAGCCACCGAATAAATCGCTATCCAGTGGACAAGTGTCAGTTTCTCTAGCAATTGTATTTTCCCGTTTCTCACTAGACATCATTTCTTTGTTTGCCGCGGTTATTTAACACTAAACCTTCCCGTGTCCTCTCCCTAGGGGAATTTTGACCTGCCTGACCGCTTGTTTCACTCTGTGAAAGACGCGTGGCTGTCTGCGGCCCACACCAACATGGCGGACGTCAAAGAGCTGATTCCAGAGTTCTTCTACCTCCCAGAATTCCTCACGAACCACAACAAGTTTGAATTCGGCACCAAGCAGAACGGTGATGTCATCGGTGATGTCTGTTTACCACCCTGGGCCAAAGGCGATCCGCGGGAGTTTATTCGGCTTCACAGAAAAGTATGAGCATGTGATTGTATACTGTGTACAGGGTTTAAGCGCAGAAAATCCACTCAACTACCGGTTTTCGTCGGCTGGAATGTGCTGAGGATTTGAAGCGTAACTGTGATAGCTTGCCTGATTTTTTTCGTTCTGGCCAGGAACCTGTTCACAGGCTAAATTGTGAAGACGTTTGTTAAAAGACGTTATAGAAATACAGCGACAAACCAAATACGTGTCGACCGAACATTTGGATAAAATTATTAACTGAATTCCTTTCGCCTATTCGACGTGAACCGAACCACATTTGGCTCTAAACGTAATTAAACGTCTCAAGATTCGGTTTGGGAGTTTTTGAAGGTCTCATTACTTCGAAACAAATACATACATTTGGTAGCGGCGGTTTTTGGCGGGATTTGCACATGCGTCACACATTTAACCGCTGTATAGATCTGATGTATCGCGGCTCAGTTTTAATTTTCCATTTCAAATCGTGACACGTGATCTATTTCTATCCCAGGCCCTGGAGTGTGATTACGTCAGTGCTCATCTCCATGAATGGATTGACTTGATATTTGGATACAAACAACAGGGACCTCTGGCTGTGGAGGCCAGCAACGTCTTCTATTACTACTACTACGAGAGTAATGTAGATATCCTTTACACAAAGTTCGCTTCGAACGAAGATTTGCATTGCAAACTGTGTTAAGCGCTGGTCAATCGGAGAAAGCAAGTTTCCCACTTCTTTTGACCTTATCAAATTTGCAAAGTTGTTCATTGTTACTTAATTCAACGCAAGTCAACACAAGTTTGAATCATTAAAACTGCATTTCGACAACTTGCGAATCCGTTTAGCTAGCGCTTTCCAGTGTATCATAAATGTCGATTTCCGAATTGTTTTTATTGATCGTAACATGGTGCATCTCCTTAACAATTGTCACATTTCCATCGCATCGACGATCCAATAAAGAGAAAATCCATTATAAGTATGATCGACAACTTTGGACAAACACCGAAACAGGTTAGTTCTCGCGAAAAATAATTTTGCTTCATTTTAAACAGTACCTAGTGTGCTATTATCTGTGAGTGACAGTGTGATCTTCTTTCAGCTGTTTAAGCGTGCTCATCCTCCTAAGAGAGTATTACGCAGCGTGGAATCAGACACGCAGACTGGGACTCTTGTCAATGTTGATCGTTTGTTCTTTCATAATCTTCCCAATCTTGTGCCATCAGCCCAGCCGGTCAAAGGTCAGTGGAAATCACTAAATCGTTTTGAGGTAAACTTCATGACACTGCATGAAAACGTTCAGTTTTGTATAATTGTTTCTGTTTTATTTTCCTGACAGAACTAAAAGGTCCTGTTGGACAGATGATTCAGTCTGACAACAGAGGACTTTTGGCTGTGGAGAAAAACAAGGTAAATAGTAGTTACTATCTTCAAGCTGTTGAACAAAAGTCCCCGGGGGGGACTCCCATATGGAAAGAACGGGGGTGTTCGCTGGAAATTTTGAAAAGAACCCCTAAGAGGTACCAAGATCCTATTTTGTGGGCGTGGCTTGAAATTTTTTCACTCCTAACAGGTACCAATAGCTGGTTTTCACATGACGTCACTAAAATTCGAACTACAAAACTATTGATCTTCCTGAGATTTTACTTAAATGATGTATAAGAACAGCTGAAAACTAATGTTCATACAAATTTCCACTCCGACTGGGTTTCTGGTTTTGTGATAAACTACGCTTGAATTTCTAAGCTTTTGCGTGACGCGGCATTTACATGACGGCCTAGAGAGCTGTCATGATGGTTAAAAAAGTGACTTATTTTGGGGAACTTGGCTATCTGAACAGTTCATGTCTTAGAAAAAGTATTATTTTAATGTTTTAGAGTTCCTCGAGGGATAAATTCACGCTTTTGTAATAAAACTCAGTGACAGATGTTTCTGTTGGTTTCCGGCCACCATGTTGGTGCGCATACGGATGGTCACCAGCATGGCGTCTCCATACAAATCTCTATAAATTTGGGTAAAAAATTTCTCCGCATATCTCGCATAAGAAAAATTGCTGTGACCAGAATTTTGGCGAGAGTCTTTGCATATTTACCTTCTTTCATTTCCCAGATTCTGGACTTTATCTATTGACCGGTTTTGATTTCTGTTTTGATCTATTTTGAATTGCGTGACACTGAAAACCAGCAATTCTAAGGCAAAATTAATACTCAGTTGATTTCCAAATATCTCGTGTCTTGTATATTTTCGGCTCAATACCCGTAAAAGATGCCGCAAAAGTTCCCGCTGTGGACCTTTTGAGACAGAACACCCTAAGAGGCACCAAATCGGCTTATTTAACCCCTAAAAGGTACGGCGAGCACCTCCATCCCTTTTTATATGGGAGCTCCCAGTGGGGGGCAAAAATCACGCGTGTTGCCAATATGGCTTATGTAGACAGCATTTAGCTCTGGTTTTCAGAGTATGAAGTGACTGAGAGTATTACTTCTAAGCGTGTTCGTAACAGAACACAACCCGCTATTTTGTCGAGTTAGCCCATTCGCCGACTTGTCGGTACCCATTTATCGGCTCATATATTCCTCTTTGGAGAAAAGCATTGTCAGAGTACTGTCTTGCTAAAGAACACAACTCAATGACCCCGGCCGGGATTTGAACCCAGACCTCTGAATCTTGCGTCTCTTGCAGTAACCAAAACTTAACGTACTTTGCGCTCATTTAACGCAAACCTGTGTATTAGTAAATTGAAGTAAACCATTTACTGAGAATTTCATCCGGCTCGTTTGTAAAAAATATAAGATAGGCTAGTTCTTATCTTGTCTTTGAAATCCTTGTCTTTGTATATGTGAATATTTAATCCCTTGTTTCTTGTTAGGTATTAGTCCCTCCACACAACAGCCGCTACATCGCGTGGGGGTTTGGTGATTTGAGCATGCGTACTGGATACTATGAAACGGAACGGGTAAATATAATCACTCAATTTGATCTCGAGTATTTGTTAGAAGGCAACCCATGTTGGTAATTAAATCACTGTCGTCCGCTTTACTCTTAGATCCTAGCCGTCTACGAGAACTTCCATATTGGACAAGTCCTGTGTATATCGTGCCCAGACTCCCACACTCTGATAACAGGAGGCACAAGCACGGTAAGGAGGACACACCAAGACAATTACATGACTCTCTTCTCGCCGTTTTATTTGTTGGCCATGGTGGAATCTTCTTTTAAATAGACAAGTCAAAAGGGGATAACCTTGGTCTTATTTTACAAATTTCGGTTTTTCCCTTTACAAGCATGAAATCTCTGGATATTTCCCATTTTGCCCAGAATTCCGGAAATTTCGATCAGAATGTAAACATTTCCGAAATAAACGGGACGTCTTGAAATGCAGTCCAAAATTTCCAACCAAAATGTCAGAATGGATAATGTGCATGCCATTTGTAATTCTTCTCAGCCATCTTAAAATTATGATCAGGTCGAACTCGTCCTAGGCTTTCTCGGTGATATAGGGGTTGTTGAGTAAATGGTAAATCAATCCGGACGGAATTACCATCAGGGATTCTTGCTGACCATTAGTACAAACCGTTGACAAACCCGTTTCTCCGTTTATATGGTTAACAACATATATTTCTCGCTTTGGTTTTTCCATTTTCAATATGCCAGATTTAGTAGGTCCGTTCTGCCTTCACCGTAATAATCCTCTTCAGAGATCTCTTCAGGCGTTTTAGTCACGCAATCCTTAGCGTTGCGTGATTTAACGAATTCTGTTGTGTTATGATGCAGCTCGTCTGTGTGTGGGACATGGTGAAAAGCAGTGGAAGAGAGAAAAAACCGCAGATCATTTTACATGAGGTGAGTAAATCATTCTCCACACTCTTCCCCTGCTATGCGTCCCTTTTAACAAGACATCACTTTAATAACCATGACTCTTGATGAATTTTCTGTTAACAGGTGTTGTACGGCCATTCCGCATCTGTCACGTGCTTAGCGGTGTCCACAGCCTACAATCTTATTGTCAGCGGTTCTGAGGTGGGGCGTTTTACTGAACCTGTTCTTTTTTTGTCAGAACATGTTTGTAAACTTCTGTACGTTGAAAAGTTGCCACCCAGGAACCGAGTACAAACTGTGGTGATGTGAGGCATATTTCTTCATCTTTACCCCAGTAAGGCGTCAGTTTATTAAGCGTCTGGCCTTATCTTAATGACGGATTTTTTCACAGTGTTGATGTAGATCCACGAGGACTGTCATGTTCTCGAGCTATTTCGACCGCGTCTCTATAACATGTATTCATAAGCCGTAAGTGTATTACGAGGACAGAACTGTGGTCGGCTTGTCTGTCTGTCTGCCTGTCTGTTTGACTGTCTGTGTCTGTCAGTCCGTCCGTTTGCAAAACCAATCCAAACAGCTAAAATTACATATCGATGTTTTGTACATGAAGAGGTACTTGAGGACGTCGTACGATTGGTCTGAGTGTGACTGCTTATCACCATGATTTGTTTTTTTGCAGGACAAGACGTGTATTGTGTGGGACTTAAGTAAACTGACTTATGTCAGGCAGTTATCACAACACATGGCTCCTATCACTGCAATTTGCATCAACGATTTAACAGTAAGTTATAACTGTTCTCAGTTTTTTAACTCATTGACGTGACATTCCAGTTTTCCTCGTAGCCGTTAATTGGACTGTCACGCAACACTCTTGAGCGTTATGTGGCGTTCCAAAATCTACTCCAAACACGGCCTTATTTATAGGAGCATCCGAAATATGAAAGAACTTCCATCTGCTATTATTTTTATGTTTCTATGGAAGATACGCAAAACTTTAAAATTTTTCTCAGTGCCAAAAGTTTAGTCAGTTCTTAAACGCAATCAAGGCGATAACTTTTGGTTTGTTCTATAGAAGCATCCAAAATCTTAAAATGTAGAGGAACGGGTGAATATGAAAAGAATGAAACTGCAGTCGTTGCAATCGAAAAAAGAAAGAGAAATGTTCGTGAATCTTGTAATAATTGGTATATCGATGGATGCTTGCATAAACTCAAATGGATACTAACCATTAGCTGGCTAACTCTTAGTCTGTTGGAACACGTTTTTTTCTGCGAGTTAGTAACAGGATACTCACTTTTGTGTTGGACTTACCATTGCCTCTTCCATGTGTTCAGTTAATTGGGGCGTAGCGCGAAAATCGGCGAGCGAAAAAACAAGGAATGCGCAGCTTTCTCTCGCCGCGCTTCTCCCCAGTTTTTTCGCTCTGCGTTTTTACGCGTTGCGCCCCAACTAACTGAACGACTGGAAGAGGCTAGACTTATCAAAACACCTGGATTCTGTTCGCGAGTGATAGTTTTATAAGGTGCTTATTTCATCACCAAAATTCTTGCTCGTCCTGTTTTACAAGATAACAAACTTGATTGAACACGTATTGTGTATGTATTTTCCTCAGGGTGATATCGCGACGTGTGCAGGCACATATCTGTACGTTTGGTCCGTGAACGGTCAGCTGATCGTAAAAGAGAACACTTCGTTACAAAACAACAATCACATTCAGTGCTGCGCCATGTCAGAGGTAGGCTGAAGTATTACCACACTTCTCAATTCTCCCAACAGATTCTCATACATTTCTCTCGATGTTAGCTTTGAGAATTTAATGTTGTATCAGGACAATGACCCCTGGTTAATGATGTTCTTTTTTCTCATTACTTGCCTGCATGACGGTGTGTTCGTTTTGTAGAAAGAGTTTAGATTTTGAAGACAGGTGGGAATGTTTTTGAAGGTTAAAGAGAAGTCTTTCCTTGTTCCTCTGTTTCAAAACGAGTCCTCGTGCAAAACGTTTCATATGAAAATGAGTTTGATTTTCATGAAAATGAACCTGTAGGTAGAAAACATTTTCATATGAATGGTTCCGCACTAAGACTCGTTTTGATACAGAGGCAAAAGCCAACTCGGAAATGGCCTTTTAACAGCAACCTCCTTATTTGTACCCAAATTTACATGAAGCCTTTTATAACGGTATTTTCCTGTACTGAGCGGACCGTGGGTGAGGTTAAAGAGAGAAAACACCTCAAAATTATTTCATGATTAGGTAATTTTACAAGTGAGTCAATGAAAGCGTATCTAATGTTAATGTGCGAAAAAAAACACTATTTTTAAAACCTTTTTTGATTATTTTGTAGCTTTCGGAATGGGATGAAGAAAACGTGATCCTCACGGGCTCTATGGATGGTGTTGTTAGGGTGAGTTTTTACTTTCCATCAAATTTGGTAAACGCTGTAGTTGAAGGGCCTCGTAGTTTTAGCACTGGCCAACTGTTCATAGAATTAATTAATTTTCCCACCTATTGAAATGCCTTCTGTGGAGGAAGAGTCGCATTTTAAACTGTCATTTTCTTGAATTCTTTCACTGCAGATGTGGGGAATCGAATTCTTTGACGAAGCAGCGAAGAACCGACGTTTTCTCAAACCACCATCCCCAAAAAGTGATGGCTCTACATCAAAAAGCAAACAAGTTGAGAAGGAAACTTCAGACCGGGACGAGTCTCAAGGGACTGGTACTCAGGACTCTGCCTTGCAATCACAGCCAGCCCCAGACTCTTCTCCTACAGGAAGTGATCAAGCCTCGATGAATCAGAGCCCGCAATCCAACCAGCGAGCTGTTATCCCCGAACAAGCGGAGCCTCGTCTTGAAATGCCAAACGATGAAACTTCCGAGGAAAAAATTAGTGACCACTTGGCCGTTAAGGCAGCAGAGCATGCTGGGACGAGTGAAGGAGTGAAGAAAGAACGTCACGTGACACCTAACTTGCGCGATGAAAGTATAGACGAAGATTATGTTATTATTCATCACAAAGAAAAAGGAGACTTACCAAAACCAGGTATTTTGTGGTTGTTTTTGAAAAACTAGCATGAACTAGCGATGGACTAGCATCCCATCCTGGGGGGAGTAGAAATACTCCTAGTCGCTTCATGCCACAGAAACTGGGATAAGCTCCGGCCTGATGGGCCACTTGGCTCGTATACAGACTTAATTTTTTTTTACGAAAAACTGTCGAAACTGTTTTGTTGGGGATGTCTCTGGCTTTTGGGGTTGTCATTGTTTGTTGGTGTCGCTGTTGGGGTTGTGATTCTTTTTTTGTCGTTGTTGTCCTTCCTGACTTTTCGTTTTTGTTTTGTTTCAAGTGTGGAGAAGACGTTTGGTGCTCAGACACAAGCTGACAATGCACACAGCTTTTGCCAGAGAAGATAACTCGGCTCCAGCGGCAATCACTTCTTTACTCGTGTCCAAGTAAGTTCTAACCAGAACCATATTACAAGGCCAAATTAGCACAGCTATATCCTAGACGCTTGGTTAATCCTAAGTTAGAACCTGAATCGCTATAAAAGCGTTTTGGCGTACTGAGGCCCTATATACTTATCAAAACAATTTCCTATCCCTTAACCAATTGATCGACCTAGTTCACTGACCTACCTCACTGACGCATGGACGTACTGACGGACAAGATTTGTTTGTGTACTTCTATTTCTGAATGTCTTCGTTATTCTTTTAGGGATCATCGCAAGTTACTGGTTGGTGATTTTCGGGGACGAATTTACAGCTGGTCCGTGACCGATGCTGCAGGTACCATGTGATAGCAGATCTTTTCATCTCTTTGTCGGCGCATTTTTACTGCAGTCTGCTTGCAACGATTTCTAGAGCGACTACATGCATTGAAAACTAATGGTCTCTAGCACTTCGAACAACGATTGGGGGGAAGATTACAACCAGACTCCCAAAATGGCTGGAAATTATTAAATGCCTCATATGTAGCTTAAATCTCATATATTGTCATACCTGTGTGTTTCGCTGTAGGTCGCATGGCTGATCACTGGGTCAAGGATGAATTTGCCGACCTTTGCTCGAGCTGCGGAATCAAGTTCAAATTCATTGAGAGACGTCATCACTGCAGGGATTGTGGGAAGGTGTTCTGTGCAAGGTATCACGTGACTGGAGTCAACACAGACAATGCTAACGGGTTGTAAGCTCTTCGACTGGTTTACTGGACTGATTGGTTTTAGTTCTTTGACTTGTTTTACTAGAATAACTGGTTTTACAAGAATTACTGGTTTTACTAGATTGACTGGTTGTACTAGAATAAATGATTTTACTAGTTTGAGTGTTTCACTAGATTGACTGGTTTTACTAGAATAACTGGTTTTACTAGTTTGACTTTTTTACTAGATTGACTGGTTTTACTAGAATGACTGGTTTTACTAGAATGACTGGTTTTACTAGAATGATTGGTTTTACTATAATGACTGGTTACTACTCGGCGTGACATCACTTTTATTCTTTTTCTTCTTCAGGTGTAGTAGTTACGAATCAGAGGTGACCCGTCTTGGAATCCATGCCCCTGTCCGCGTGTGTCATGCGTGTTACAACAAACTCAAGAAATCATCCAAGAAGACCAACAGCTAACACCCAGTTTTCCCTCATCTGACGGGAAATTAAAATTCAGACGTCATAATTCATTTTAGAACAGCATCTGAACTGATCCTAGAAGACAGCTGTAAACGAGTACTTGCTGGACAGTGGACAACGAATTATTAATAATGATTTATTTTTCTGGACGTAAGCTGACAGAACCCAACACTCGAGATTGACCGTGACACGAACATTCCCCTTCTTACGTAAAATGCGGTATTGACGCCGGATCTGTCACGCAAGGTCTCTGATAAGCGTGACAAATGCCTGTTTTTTTTGGATGAATGACTTGACGAACAGATCGGTACGTTAGGTTTCGTGGTAAACCTTTAAGAAACGAAACAAGATGTAGACTCAGTTGTTTTTAATGTGTACAATTCTCTTCGACTTCAGTTACGTTCAGCTGAAAACTTTTATATTAATTAGTTTAGTCTTTTTTCAACCAAGTTATTTTACCAAAAGTCTATCATCCGAAGTATAATGACAGATCTCGATCCCTTCGACATTTTTCATAACAAAGAGATTCTCCAAGGCCTTAATGTTGTGGTCATTTGTTGTGACTTGTTCTTTCGAGGCTCTACAGATAAAAAAAAGAATTTCGTATAAATAATTTACCTGAGGAAGTAAATCTCATCATTTCATTCGTAACTGGTGCTCACAAGTTTGACCCCTTGAGGGTTAAATATAAAAATTTTCGCCAGTGCTTAATTGCATAAGCACAATACCAATGTGCCAGCAATGTCAGTGATACCAACATCGTGCTGTGTAGTCGTAATGTAGTTCCATAGCTTGTAGTACCTAATTATGTCGTTCCGAAAGAGTAGTGACGTTGCAATGTGGAAGAAGTGCAGTCGGAAATAGGACCAATAAGGCTTCACGAGTCTCAAGGCTGAGGCCGCGTCCACACTATGCCGGAGAAATTTGAAAACGCAGCTTCATTTCTACGGTTTGGCCTACCGTCCACACTAATCCGTCACGAAAACGGAGCTTTTATGAGAACGGAGCTTTTCGAAAACACTCTTCAAACCAGAGGAATTTGAAAACGCCGGCTTTTCGTTTTCGTGTGGACAGAAAACATTTTCAAAACGAAGCTTTTCGAAAACGATGTACACACGTTAATCATGCGATTTCCCTGAACGAGTTTTCGTCAAACACAAATCCAAGATGACCGGTGATTATTGCGTTTTTACCTTCCTCCAGCGTAGTGTGGACGGAAAACATTTGATGCGTTTTTAATGTGAAACCTCCGTTTTCAAATTCCTCTGGCGTAGTGTGAACGGGCCTGGCAGTTTCAACAAGTTTTAGTTTTAGCCAAAGCTAAATGTCCTGTAGAATGGGTTAAAGACGCGAAGAAAATGTCGATTGGTGTAAACCCGGTTTACGCCAGGGCCTAACGTAGACGACGGAGACTGAAAGTTAACCGGACTTCATTCAAACGCGGCCAAACGAGGATGATAGCGCTAGAGTTGACAAAAGCTGGACAATGAGCAAACGAAAACGAATATTTAAACAGGTTCAAACTTGATAAGAGTTGGCTTAAAGGTATCCTCTCGGCTTGTGCTTCGCCCTGTTTTAAAGCCTGCGAGTTCCTTAGAGGCTGACTAACCTTTGTTGAATGAACAGGTCTTTTGATTTCCCCCAAAATAGTTCTGTATGGCGTATTAAACACAACAGTGTGATCAAATGCGTGCTTCAGCACCTGGATGAAACATTGAACGAACAAGTGTCAAGTCTCATTTGCCTTAAAGTTAATATATTTTGTATGTAGAGGAAGTCATAATTGTCAACAGTACATTGTCGATGATACTAAAGGTAGAAAATAATACATTTGTAAATATGTTATTCTCTGTGAGGGTACAATAAACTGAAGGCGTGTTCGCCATAAAGATTACCAGAAAAGATTGTGCAGAGTGAAAAACAATTTATTTTATCACAAGCGAATTTCTGTTCGTGTTCACTCAAGTAAAGCGAAATCAACACGACTCTTGACTTTTTTCCCCTCAAACTTCAAGTTAAAAGCAAACCTTCACCAAATAAATATTGTTTTAAACAACTATCACAAGATCTTGGGTGATTCAGACATTTCAGAGTTACTTTTACGGCAAAGAGTAAAAATTGCCTCGGGTTGTGTCCTATTCTCCCCTAACCCTTGAATGATTCTGACATTCTAACATAAAATAGGAAAAATCTCTTCACTGTAAATGCAGATAGCCTCACTTTAGTTTTCAAACCACTCCAGAAAGACGACGAAAAGTTATTTGTGACAGTCGCCGTAAACTTCATTCTTTCCCTCTCTATTAACCTGTTTCTTTAGAGCAGTTTCAATCGAGTGCTTAAAACGAAAACCAACGAAATCACTCCGGCCAATCACAATGGACTTACTATCAAGTGAACCAATCGAATGTTGAGTGCGAAGCGCGGGAAAACGTATGCGAGGAGTCACAATTGTTTTCTGTTTTACTTCTGATTAGATGAAAGAGGAGCGTGATTTTTTTTTAATCAATCGTTTAAGGTAGCGATGTAAAACCAATTACTTTTCGACACTCAAGTGAAAACCGCTCCATTTTCTGTTTTTTGTTATTTTTTGTTTTAAATTTTACCGTATAGCTATTAAACGCTTTAATGATTTTAAGTTCAACGAGAAAACAACGAACATTTTAATTTCAGCGTTTGCTAAGTTCAGTTAATCGGTCGGTCCCTCGGTTAGATTTCGCGACAGGCAACGAGCACGAACGTTTCACAGTTCTTGTTTTTCGCGCTCTTTTACTTGTGGATTAGCCTCTTGGTCAGTTTCTTGATCACGTGTTTCCCCACTTCCTTGCAAGTGACCTGGGTCGTCACTCGGTGAGGTATCTACATCATCCGCTCTCTGATTTGCTTCGTCACCAGTCTCCTGCTCTGCGGAATTCCCATCATCCTCCTCGTCTTCGTATGGTTGTTCAATCCCAAGAATCAAATGGGTCAGCGCGTAATATGTGTTGACAAAAGTCTGACGAAATATGAAGTACTTCTCCAAAGCGAATAACTGAACATTTTCTAAAGCGGTTCGGTTTTGGCGAGACATTTTTTCCTGACTCAAAGGGTACGTTTCTGTTAAAAGGAAAGGAACAAGAAAATTTATTACAAACTACGTTTTGATTTACATACAATAAATTATTTCCTACAGGATTTATCCTTAGCCGTTTTCAAATCGATTATAAAATCTTAATTTTGTTACCGTGTATAAATAAGTTAGTAAGTTACTTTTACCGTGTATAAAAAAGTTATCAATCAATTAACCAATCAATCAAATTTACAATTAAATGACGTCACAAAAGATTACCCTGTAAGAAAGAAAAATTTTACTGTCATTCAAGCTTAGAACCTACCACCCCTGCAGAGGTGCGCTCCCTACAATGGACTTTACGGGGAGCTCCCGACCGAAAAGCGCCTTTTTCAGGTTGGACTTCTACAAAAGGGTAGGGATATAACTAGCTGAAGTACTAAATAGGCAATGAAAAACTGTGATTTTAAAACAAGTGCCTTTAAAAACATCTCGAGCAGATGCACGTCACCCAAGGGATACAGTGTTTCTACTGTGAGATGTGAAATGATTTCACTCTTCCATGGATATGCGGATATAACAAAGACTTACTTTTCCTGTCAAAACTGGTGTACAAACGAGGTGAGGGTTTGTACCTCGGGTTGAAGCCTCCCGTTCAATATGTTGTTGAATACCTTTCTCCCGAGGGGGGGGGGGGGGGGGGCGGGGGAGGTGGGTACTTACCCGGATGCAGAATCCAGTTTCTGATGGTCTCGTTGTTCCATTGGGTGACGTTAAAGAACACGTACATCCAACATGAAGGCGTGTCAGACACTGTGTACACCAGGTGCGTGTCATTAGATGGAATGGAAATCTCTTGACCTACCTCTACAGTGTGGTTCGCGTTGTTAAACTCCACCTTCACTTGACCTAAAGTAAAATACACAGTTGAGTTATGTTTCTGTTTCTATCTCTGTTCACATGTCATAGCCAAGGCAGGGAGGTAGCCGAGGTATGGTAGGGAGCCTTCGGAACACGCACGATGGTTGAGGCGAATGAGGGAAAAAGGCAAGCCTATCATAACGCATAAACGAAGCCATCAGTTTCTCAAGAAACTGTTGGGCTGCGTCGAAGGGCAAGCGAAACACTTGAATAGGACAAAGGTACATAAACGCCGTAGCGAGTAAGTGGAGCTGACGTTTCGCCCGTTAATAACCTGGCTATGCCTCCTGGTCTTAAAAGGTTTGCTTTTATAGATAAAACCATAAAATTTTTCGATTCTCTCAGTGTATTGCGCTAGTAAGTATTCCTTGGCATGAAAATGGAAAGAAAGAGGGGCGAATTCCCAGCATTGTTCGGTTTTGGCATCGAACACTCTTCACTCAGTGTGTACCTGTTCCATCAATTAGGCGCTCAATAATCTATTCATCTGTAAAATTTAATTAACCAAACAGGCATTTATCAAGAAAAGCTTTTTATGTCACTTTACCGTGTAACAAGGTCAAAGATGCGTTAAGTTCTTCAGCCACAAAGTTTTCCAAGAAAAGCCCCGGAAAATCAGCCACAAATGTGATGGAACTAAAGTTGGACTTCTCTTTCAGGTCCTTCCTCATTTGGACCATTTTCTCGCGCCACGGGGACAGCTCTGTCAGCAAAGGTTGAATCCAAGGTGTCTGTTTAAATGGCGACCAGGGAGCCGTGACCATGTCCACGTTAGGATCTACCATTCGCTGTTGGAAACGCCTGTTCATGGAGCGCCACACATCCAGGTAAATGGCAGGATCAGTGATGTTGAGATCCGGGTGAGCTTTGAGTTTCTCAGCCATGCAACTCATGTATTGTTTGGTCATGTCCGGGTGCGAATTCCAACGCGACTGACGGCCCTCCCTTAAAAATGCCTAACAAAACGTCATATATGTTCACTTAGCAATGTATCTATAAAGTTTCCATCCTCACTAAGAGCATTGTTAGTGCATTGCTTTGGGAAGATCCGGATCAGGAGTTATGATTCAAGATCAGGTTGCACTAGAGCAGTTTTCAATTGAGTGTCATAAAACCAAAACCAAAGTAATCACTCTAGCCAATCACAAAGGACATAGACAATGCAGTGACCCAATCAAAACTTGAAGTAGATACATGTAGCTGACGCGAAGCGCGGAGAAAAGCGAGTGAGTGTTTACTTCTGATTGGATGAAAAAGTGGCGCCAGTTCTTTAAGCCGATCGTGTAGCGTAGTTGATGCAAAACCAATTACTTTTCGACATTCAAATGACAACCACTCTAAGGGAACCAATAAGATACCTCTGAAGGATTTGTCGGTTCCTTTGATGCACCATGATATGAGAGATCTTGAATCATGTTCAAATCCTGCTCAGGATCATCCCAAAGCAACACACCCTATGAACACCCTCTGGTTAAGTTAAAAGTTTGGATTGGAGAAGCCATATGGGTCATCAGTGCCAGCACAGTGCTAGCACTTACTTCATCTAGCTCCCCCTCACCACCCTTCAGGATTCTGTCAAACTACCCCAACAATTCTCCAGGACCCATTCAAATACATTTGCACAGAGAGAAGCACTGTGAGAGTCAAGTGTCTCTCCAAAGAAAAGGCACACCCAACGCAGCAGCTGATCATGAATAGAAACGAAAGGGCGTTTTGGTGAGGGATTGCTGAATGGAAACAATGTGCAACAGTAATCTTGGCTAATTCTGTTTGTGATCCCTGTGACACTTAATAAATACTCTACAAAACTGATGTAACTCTTACCGTAGGTCTGATGTAAGTGACCTCTCCAGATGCTCGATCCACTACTTTGACCCGCACATGTTGAGTGCTCCAAGAATGTACCATCATGTCCCATGAGTAGCCATACAGGCCTTGGGTCCAAGCATTGTAACCCTAGAATCATAACACAGACCATATGACAAGTATTAACATCAACAGATCTTTATAACCATGTGTTGTCTCCATTGTGTAATAGTGAATGCTGCATTTGAGTCAGTGGAGGGAATATTGTGCTGAAAAGTCCAGACACAATTCAGTGCAGATTCTCATCCATAACTCTATTTTCAAATAATGAGTGTTATGTGGTTACAGTGTAAGTGACATTGTGTGACAACCCAAAGATTAGTTTGGTCTATACCATCTCAGACTGTTTTAAAGGGGCAATATCTCAACGTTTAGTGTCAATTTCAATACAGTCACTGATGGTCATAACCCCTGAGCCTATCCATAAGCATTTTGAGATGGTTTCTAACCAGATGCAGGTCATAAACAGAATTTTATCATGGCTAATTATTTCTTATTTTCTGGAGGGGGAATTTTGCAGTTTAAAATGGGTTTGGTCAATCAATATTTGGATCTCTGAACAAAATCATAAGAAACAAAATATTAAATAGATTGAATCTCTCAAATTGGGACCTATAATCCGAAGAAATACATCACACCTGTATATACTCCCACAAAGCTTGTTTTTTAGAGCGATTTTGCATGTGTGATGTAGGGACTTTTCTGAGCAGAGTTTTACAATTTTTCAACTTTCCAATGTGTTTAAAACATTCTAGAATAGAACTTACAATTTTCAAAAGATTATAATATCACTAAATGTGTGTACATAATGAGTTGCTGTACCTTAGTGATAAAGTGTGAGTATGGAAGGAAGAGCTGACACCCAATGTAAACAAGAACAATGAACACAGAAGCCTTGTGACTAGCTGTTGGTGTTTGGCATTTGTTTGAGGTTTTTGTTTTTTTGCTGTGGTCTTGATCCTTTTTCTGATCATTAACAGACTCTGGGTACACACAGTGAATGCTTGCTTGAGGTTCCTCTTGCGAAGGTAACATCTTACTGATGCAGTTTGGCATGCATGCAAATAACTTCTTGGGCCAGTTGTAAGCACAAAACAGAGGTAACGTGGCCAGCATAGCATATGGGAACATTCCAATGTGAAACATCTGGGAGTTCATGCCGTGGAACATGGCACCAAAGAAAATTCCAATGGGCCGTGTCTTGTCAAAGATGAGAAGAAAACCCTCTAATAGGTCAAAACATAAACCCCCAATATGGACAAGGAAGAGGTCAATTTTTTCATCATCTAGAAAAGGGCGGAATGGATCAAAGACCCACTGACGGGACAGGCCACTCATGGAGTATCCAGTCATCCAATCCATGTCAAGCTTCTTTATGCCGGCATAGAAATACACCAGGAAAATCTAGCAAAGACAGAGAAAGTTCAATTCAGAATTACTCCATTCCACCGCCAATTCAACAAGCAAAAAATTATTAACTACAGTGGAAGCCCATTAATCCAGTCACCAATAGGCCACAAAAAACTGGCCATATTAACAGGGTTGTCGTATTAAAGGGGTTCTTTCAATAAGAAAACGACTGACTGAGCTTTTGTTCGGGCCAGATGAAGTATTCTTGAAATATTTTCCACCAGGGAATGGACAGAGCTTGTACTTGTTGTGGTTCCACTTTTACCTCTGCTTTAAATTTTTTCAAACCAGCTTAAGGGAAGGGGGAATCTGGGAGTAGTATGATAAATGTAGCGGGGTTGATATGGGATCCTGGTGGGGGTAAGGTCGGGTTAGAAACTGAGGGGGGTAGGAAAGGGTTAAGGACTGATGAAGGGTGGGTGGTGTGCATGTCAAAAAAAGTGAAAAAAACTGGTTTGAAAAAAAAATTAAAGGAGATTGTTGAAAAAATTGAACCAAGACATACCCAGGCATATAAGACAGCATTGCGAGCCACCTATATTCTGAAAGAAACGGCAAAAATTCCAACCATACTTTGCAAGATAACAAACTCTATAAACCCTAAATAGTACTTAAGTATACCTGAAAACGTAACAAAACATAGTTCCACTTCGGTACATGTGCATTCTTTATTTCAGGGTTCAATACTCCATCCAACGACCTTCAAAAGAAAACAAAATTCTATCACTAGGAATTAATACGCAATTATTATTAATACCATTTTTCATGTGAACCTGAAACCCATTCCACTTGTAAAGGGTGACACTAGTAAGAGATTTGGCTGAGTAATAAGTGCTTTAACATAATCATTCGTGAAAATAAGTGAAAGGAAGGCGTGTTGGCTATGCATCACCTTGATACCATTGCCGTCATGATTATGAAACATGACGCAAGTGACAAATTAAAAAGTTAATGAATACTTTGATATCAGTTTAAGAAACTAAAGTTTACAAATCAAACTTGTAAGCAATGCACATCTCAGTTTTTGCTAGTTTAATGTCCTCCTGACCAAACTACAGTTATATATGCTTGTGGGAATCCAAGGATATTGAAATGTGGGCATGTGACCTTAATGCATCCAGTAACCACAATTTCGACACTGTACTCTCCCATAAGGATTGAGACTTGCCTAGGCAGGTAAGCCAGTAGCTTATTGTCTTGAACCCTGGAAAAAAGTATTTTGATAATTAAATGAAGAAAGGCTTGACTCACCAGTAGCGATTGGCATCACTCATGAGAAGCATCACTGAAGACAGTCCATATAAGTATGAATGGTTGTTCCACCGTGCCTTCTCCAACAGAAAGATGTACCAGTATGTGACCATGAATGACAGACAGCTTAAACGAAACATAAATCCAAGAAAAATCCCACATGCTCCAAGAAACATTACTAGGTAGAGGACATGCATCCAGTCCACCGACAGAGGCTGAATAAAGTTAAACAGTGGAAAGTGACAAGTGTCCTCGCCAAAATGTTTATCAATGTACAGCATACTGCGCTCTTGAGGAATGTCGATCATCATGAGTAATCCTGATAAATATAAAATTCAGGATGAAGCAATGTGTTTATTTAAACCTGTATAAATACTAAAAGTTAGTTTATGCCACAAAGCTCTAGTGATACCTTTACCTGTTGTAAACACCACCAAGTAGCAGCCAGAGGATAATTATTGTTTCAACAAACTTTTAAGAGATACTGGGCTGAGAAAACAGCTGATTGTGAGCTATTTTAACATCTTTTCATGTCTTAGATAATTAGCATGGAATATTCTGGACAGAGGCAGCCCCATACCAGTTTCCGCCATGTTTACAGAAATTGGTCAGATTCTCCAGAATAACTCAGAAACTCAGAATAACTCTATTAACTTTCAAAACATTTCCTGGGGAGTATGGCTCCAGACCCCTCTAAAAAAAACTTGCGCCTTTGCCCTTCATTGTTTCAGAAATCAGTCACCATTTATCCTAGATCTATGCCTGCCCTACTATGATTAACACCAGTCTTGTGACCAGATTTCATTTACCTATGGGAGACCAGTTCAACAGGGTTCTACTATGTACACTGACAAAGAAATAAACTTCAACAACCTTACCAAACATAATTCTCAATGCAGCAAGATTTGATGGATCAGCTGGTGATGTCATGAACATCATGAGTCTATTCCATAAGCTTGACTGGGTAATGGTTGCCTGACTTTTCTTTTCCTCTTCCATTGTGGTTTTCTTGCCCATCCTAACAGACTCTACTTCAAGCTGATCAATCCTTTTAGATCTTGGTTCCTCTAGCACCTTAAATAGTTTACAGAGAAAAAAAACCTAATTTAAGTTATAATGCATCAATCAGCTGCTCCCCCAGACAACCCCACCACAATCCTGAGAGATTTCAATCATATGTACTAAAGGCATCTGCTGTCAAGTGTCGATTGATACCCTCAATCGATCTGTGATCGACATCTTGATGGGCATTCGATTGACATCCCGAGCAATACTCAGTCAACACTTGATTGACATCTCAATTGACACTCAATTGACACCCACTCAACAGTCGGTCAATATTCATACATGTGTCAGCTGACTCATATGCATCAATCGCAAATTAGTCAACTGTCGACCGACTGTCAACCGAGATGTCAATGAAGTGTTGATCGAGTGTCAGCTAAAGAGTTGATGGAGTGTCAATCAAGCATCAATTAAGTGCTGATCGAGGGTAGTAGACTTTATGTAGTAGAAGTAGACTTTATTGGAGAGGGTAACATTTGACAGTAACAAAGCTGATAAACTAATGGCCCTCACAATAAACACAAAAAGGAAATTAATTAAAATCATTATCATGTACAACCTATAAATATGACTGACTTACAATATCTAAGTAGTAAACATGTAAAACTGCTAGATACTAATAAATGATTGAGTAGTAAATTGATTTTTTAAAATTGATTTAAAAAGTGATCCTTTAAAATGCTTTGTGCTTAGACTACACTAAGGGTATTGTTTGACACTCGACCATCGATGCATTTAGTACACATGATCCAGAGATTTGAGCTTAGTTGACGACTAACCTGGTATTACAAGCCCCATGGTTTGATTTCTGTGAGACAATTAAATCAATGCTTTCTTAGACACAAAAATGAACTAAGCTCCACAGAATGCCCCAGGGGTCCGTGGCTGACTAAATAACTGGATACACGGTTGGAGTAACAGTTCAATGATATGGCTGAAATCTGCCACTACTTGATAGGTGAACTCAAGGTTAATTAATTTAAGTATCTATCCTTTCTGAGTATCATGAAAAGTATGGCATTTCACCAGTAAACACTTCTATAAGTTTCTAAAGTTATTTAATGTGTCAAAAATTTTTCATTCGCTTAAGCTGAGGAGAGTTCTGGATTTCTGACGTATCGAACGTGTAGCCTTTCCTTGAATTATGAATTAAATATTTAAGCATTTTTTAATCCTAATTGAATTGACCTTTTCAAGTGTGACTGGCTTTACAATATTTTGACTTTTTCGCGCAAAAACCAGTCCGGTATTCTGTGCGTATTGGCGATCCAACACGTAAGAGTATTTTCAGATCAGCGAACATTTCCGAAAAATTGTTATTGTCAATCGAGTAAACCCTAAACATACTGTTCTTCCGTTAAGACTAGCACGTTTTAACTGAATTAATGTTATTCGCCGTAAATAATTTACAAGGTTTCTGTAAAAACGTAAGGTTAGGCTTACCTGGGATTTGTATACACCAAACGCTGGTGCCCGCGAGGCAAGACAAAAGATCAGGCGCGCTTTAAGCAAAATCCACCCTAATGAATGACAATAATTGACTGCAATGTACAGCTGCGAAACTTCTTTTGTACTTACTCATCCATCTGCTTAGACTACTACTATCGTGGCATGGTAGCGATTGGTTAAAAGCTTTACTTTGAAAATTTCCAATTTACAAGACCGCCATTTTCTTCTGGACACGACTAGTCTCCAGGTTTCTCTCGTCCACTTAGTATTACGGGAAAATTTTGCGAAACCTCTCATTCACTACAAGGAGCTGTTTTGTTTAGCTATTGTAGTCTCAGTTCTTTTCTGTGTGTGAATCCCGGGGGTGGCGGGGGGGGGAGGTACTCCCTTATATGAGCTACATAGGTATGTGCGGCCCCAAAGGGTATGCTTTTTCAGCCGTTTTGGTCATAAATAGGGTATCGATTTTAGCCTGTTTTGGCCATTTTGGTCAGAAATAGGGTATGGCTTTTGCACTCTAGCCTTGATATGGGTATGTTTTTAAGGAGAAGCCACTTTTTCATCATTATCGAAAAGACAGTTTATAACAAAAGCCCTCCACAATTTATGTTTATGGTAATTTACCATTGGTCTGAACTGGGGAACTTATTATAACGCGGGTCCGAAACAGGGTTTTGATTTAACGGTCAGGTCATAAATAGGGTAGGGAATATCGCAGATTTTGGTCATCAATAGGGTAAGGGTTTTGGGAAGGGGGCCGCACACCCCCACCCAACTTTTCTGGGAGTACCCCCCTCCCCGGGGGGAGTGAATGAAATTTTGTTTTGGAGATTTTGTGATGTCTTTTTTTTCTCTTTGTAAACACTCACTTTTTTCAGCTGAAATCTTTGACTTGGTTTCGAAAAAACACTACAGGCTCCTCAATTCTTTCAGGTTTCTCTCGCGTGATAGTTGACGAGGGCGAAGCGATTTCGTGACTTTTAGAGGTGTGAAATTTGCATTCAAATCGTTAATACTGTACATTTTGGTTGCGTTATCAAAAAATAATGTATTATCAGTGTGAAACTCAGAAAAACGTGAAAACCAGAAATATTTAGAGAATATTAGGGCCCGTACGCACCAGGCGAATTGTTTATTTTGCAAAAGTATTTGTCATCAGTTCCGTCCAACAAATAACGTGCGTACGGTGTTTTTCGTCCCACCAAAATTTTTTTCAAGCCGTGCCAAACTTCAAAAGATTTCAAAATTCGATAATCAGCCGAGGAATCTTACGCATTACTTGAAAGTTCAATGGAAGTGAGTCTTGGCCGCTCGAAAACTTGGATATTTCTAGGACAGGAACGATTGTTTTTAATGCAAAATACACTTAAATAAATGAATGAAAGAATATTAACGTGTCAGTGTATTTAGCTATAGATTAGCTAATTGGGGACCCCTAAAAAGTCAACTTTTGCGATGGTGAGGGGGATTTCGTCCATGATGGTATTCGCCAGGTCAGTTCCCATCGATATCACTTGCATAACGTGTAGTTCACGAAAAAAGAATTAAGTCGAAACCATTTATGTTTGCCCAATTTGTTCAGTTTGTGAATGCAAGTCTCAGTGGTCGTCGATAAAACCAGGAACATAGAAGTTCTAGCTGGTCTTGCTAGAGTGAAAATATTTCAACGATAACAAAGACAGTTACAAGCTAGCGCCACGGGAAGATTCTTATAAACAGTAAAAATATCACAGGAGGAAGTGTGCGAGAGTTATAGTGTAATCCCCAACTCGTTTCATCTGGACGTGCAAAGTCAAGTACAAGATATTTTATTTAAGTCTTTATGCTTTCGTCTTCAGGTTTTCTGATTGTTTCATTATCCACATTAACATTTGTTTCTTGTTTCTTTTCAAGAGTAGATGATTTGAATTTTCTCATTTTCATAAGCTTGAGGCTGGCAACATCACAATTCCAGTCCCTAACAAAAACAAGACAAGACCACTCAATCAATACACCATCATAAATTATTTCTTCCCATTTTGATGTAACTTCTTCCATTTCTAGATTACTACTCGGCAAGTTTTAACACTGAGTTGTCGCTAGCATTTCTAGAATCACTTTAAAGCAGTCAAGAGTGTCATTCATCACGTTCCAGCCAATCAGATTAAACAAGCTCTTTCTCCCAACCAATCAGGGGCAAAACTAACAGAAACCACGCGTCGACTAATGTCCGCGCTTTTCGCCAGCTAGTTGCAAGTTTCTTCATTATGTTCTGATTGGTTAGCTGCATTTGAGGTTCCCACTTAGGCTTCTTCGATCCCGTATCCCGCCACTATTTTTGGCTCAATCCCGCCAACCCGCCCCACTTAGAATGTTTATGCCGATCCCGTCTGGATTTTGTTAGAGTCGCAGTTCTCCGCGTAACATGCCATTTTCTGTTTTTCATCCTGCATCCCACCGTCAATTTATTTTAAGCGTCCCGCACGTCAAAATAAGCAAATCCCACTCCCGCTAAAGTATGTTTATCCCGCACCCCACCATTAAAATTTCTATCTTCCCGCATCCCTCCTCAATTTTTACTCTCATTCCGCATCCCGCCAAACCAGGGTTGAACGGTTGCTGTGATTAGTCAGTGTAATTTCGTTTGATTATTTCAATAGAAAACCACTTCATGTGAGCTCCTGTTCTTACCTAAATTGAGTTAATGTTTTTGCCGATGTGAGGTCTGGAAGTTCTGTGATGAAAAAAGATCAAAATTGTCAAAAGCCTGAACCTTTTCATACGTTACACAAAACGACTAAGCCCTCACTAGCCGAGCGTGAGGACTGTAATGAGGGATATTGCCCCAACGTCAGGTCAGTACGGGCCTTGCTACCCTCGTCCACCCGGTACAAAAATTACCATGAGCCAATATTCCACTTGACAAATTGACATCAGTTTTTCATGCGTCTGTCCTGTTATTGATCATGAATTTCGTCAGAACATTGTCAAAATAGCTGTGGATCCGCAAGACTACTTTGACAATGTTATGGCGAGTTTCATCGTCAATAACAGGACAGACGCATGAAAAACTGACGTCGATTTGTTTTTTACAGATTGCCAAATTGTCCGCTCTCGCTCGTTGATGCATCGCACAAATTATACATTCATTTGTCTGTCCGCTTATTGACAATGAAAATTACCCAATGAGCTCGCGAGAATTCCTGCAGTTATCGTAAAATGTGCAGCTTGAGCAAGCTAGGTTAGTGAGTTGGTAGTGGGTTATTACATGGCACTCGGGTCTTGACGTTTCTGGTTTTTGAAAGCTAAAAATACACGACTTACGTCAAAATCCGGGCCTAAGAAGAAACGATCAGAACGCCCGGATTGACCTCAAGACTATCTTGCCATATAACAAAACGTTTTCTTTCTTGAAACTTTTCCCTCTCTTCTTACATTCAAAGCGTAAAAAAAAAAAAACAAAAACAAATAAAAAATAGATCATCATCATCATCATTATCATGAGTAAAAAGACAAATTTAGAAGTGGTCCATCTTAGTGGTCTGTGAAACTATGGCTGTTCAAGAGATCACAGAATGCACTGTTTGAGTCTTGGAAAATCTCTAGTAAGAATCCCAGATCCATTTCTTTTCCTTAAATTACAATATTTAGAGAGGAAGTAGGCTCGATTTCCGCCGCTTTCTCGAGTCAGGTCTACGTTCCTCCCTGAGAAGAGTTCGGGGGAGGAGCGCGGGCTCCTTTCCCGAACAGCGGCTGGTAATCGAACCTAGAGAGGAGGCCACATCAGCCTTAGCTGGTGTTCATGCACGTCCTCCATGCTGGTGGAATTAGAATTTACATGTAGAGATTTTTTTTTAATTGACACCTTGTCACCTTGTTACATGTAATATGGACATTTTAATTAGTCATCCTTGTGATTTTGGTTTTCACGGAAGTTGACTGTACACCAGTTTAATCTTGTGACTGCACAAATTGTCAGAACCACAGTCACGCAGACAAGTGAAAAGAGAAAGTGTTTCTCAAGTTACATAACTGATGTTAGAGGAAGTCCATCACTAGATGTAGCTGGTACAGGTAAAGCTTACCTATTCCACAGGTGTTATAAAGCTCTCTTTCTCGTTCAATAACATTTTTTATCGTGTCTTCTCTTGACGCATGAGCTCTGCCTTGTCGTCCTTTAATACTGTTTTGTTCATTGATTTGTTGAAGCTCCTGATCAAATCGATGTAAATAGCTAACAAAGAGAGAACAAAATGAATCCTAATTAAAGCTCTGGAAACCAGCTATGTTATTTCAGGTGCATTTAACTAAACTGTTGTTGTTTTTTGACTTTCTTGCTATTTTAAAAACAGCATCAATGATCCCTTAGTACACGTTGTTGGGGGTGCCATATCAATGGAAAATGACTTGTTGCCAAGAACTGCATTCAAAAAGTCAAAAAGATAAAGTCTGCATAAAAGCCATGTGGCCCATAATGTCCTGGATAGGATGCAAATCCATCGCAGGGTTACCCCCAGCATTAAATTCACCAGTACCCATTCATACACCTGGGTTGAGAGAGGCACTGTGAGAGTTAAGTGTCTTGCCGAAGAACACAACATGATATCCCTGGGCAGGGGCCCATTTCTCGAAAGCCCTGGAAACTTTTCAGGCCCGTAAAGCCATAGCAAAATCTCGAACCTTACGATTACAGAGCTGTTTTATTCACATATTCTTAATATGAAGAGAAGTTCCCTTCATACAAGAAGTTTCAGGCATATACACTTCTCCATTTTTAGATACAGATGGACTAAAAATGGCTTTATGGGCCCAAAAAGTTTCCAGGGCTTTCGAGAAACGAGCCCTAGGGTTCAAATCCAGACCACTCAATCCAGTCAAGCACACTAACCATGAGAGCTGTATTTAGATGAACAAAAAAAGAAACTATAAATGAGAAACTGCTAGGTTGACCTAGCAAAGGATAAAGGAGAGTGGAGAGAGAACTGAAAGAAAGTGGCGTCACCTTGAAGTAGTTCCTCTACGATGTTAATTATAGCTTTACCCTAAATTTATCAGTGATTCTGATGTGAAATGCATTAACTAACATGTATAGGAACAAGGCTACATAATTTGCCATGCACTGTAATGACACATTAATAGCTATAGCCAAACTTGACTGAACAGAATGAATTCAGAGATGGAACAACTGGGTAAGAGAGTGAAATTACAAGCATGATTACTCTCTCAATAGACCAATTTCGATATATTAAAATTCAGCCAAACACAATAGACCTCAGAACGAGGCTCTGGGGAATAAACCCAACAAACTCTTTATTTATTCCCCAGAGCCTCGTACTTAGGTCTATTGTTTTAGGCTGAATTTTAATATATCAAAATTGGTCTATTGTAAAACACAAGGTCCAGTTATTGTATTAACAACAAAGTTCCAGGTAAAAAAAGTCCTCTTTCATATGCAAGACAACAAGCACCTCTCAATAAGTGTACACACTTCAGAACTGGTGTATTGTGTCTTTTCTTCATCTACATTCTCAAAAAACCATCTAAACTTTTCACCAACTGCAAAACAAAACAAAACAAAAGATTGCCTAACTAGAATAAATAGCCTACTTACAATACCCTTCAGTTTAAACCAGCAATCAGTTTTTGAAAAGAGGAAAATAACTATTATTAAAAGCTGGATCATTGGATAGTGAAACTCAATAATTTTTGTTGGCTTAGCCATCATGGAATATGAACAATTATAAGCCATCAAATTATTATTTTTGCATGTGCACGATTAGTCTAAATGCATCACGTGACTGAATATGCCCCAGCTAAAACTTGCTTTTCAAAACAGAATCTGTGTTGAGAAGCAAACATAATGTCAATGCACAAATATCCAAGCATATTTTTGCGTCAAAATTAAAGACTACATCATTGTTTATTTATACCCTGTTTACAAAACTAATATGGTAAGTGTACCCATAATTTTTGGGGGTGTTTTTATTTTTTTTATTTTTGTTTTAGTTTTCTATATTTTGGGGGTGTTTTTAATAATGTGTAGGTCCAGAAAATATCCATACCTCCCCCATGGAAGGGAATTTTTCTAAGTCCCCCCCACCCCTCTGGAAATTTCGATTGAGCTTCATACATTTCTTTAAATTTTTTGGTCTTCCAGAACCCCCCACCACCCCCCCCCCCCACAGGAAATTCCAATCCCTTCTGTGGGGGAGAATGGATATTTTCTGGAACTGAACAATTTAAACAATATCAATCCACATACACTTGTTGGATATGAGATGATTGTAGCCTACAAGGCGTGTAACGCTGAGGTGGCTGTCAAGGACAGTAAAGAGATGCGTTATTTTCTTGCCTGTCAACCGAACACCAATTTGTGAATGTACAAGTTTATTAGTAAGGACATTTACACTTCAGGCTAAAAACCTTTAATTAATATTTGAGACAAATACCTTTAATCTGAAGAAGATAGTTTCTCTCAGTCTTCTTCCTACAAATAAATGAAATACAATTAAAAAAACACCTTAGAGGAGTAAAAGGTTATAGAAAAAGGAGAGGTGGCAAAACCAATTAGCAACAGCTGGTTTCACCAAAGGAGGCAGTGAATGAGAAAAAATACAAATTAAGGCTGTGGTGGAGAACTGTGTGAGATAGACAGAACTCTCAAGTGTTCTAAATAGTCTCATCAAAAATAAACTCCCTATTAACAGTAAATTTGCAATAATAGGAATTACGGCTATCATCTGATTGGTTAATATAAGCTTAAATGATATGAAGTGTTCAAGACATTTGGATTTGTAAAGTGAAGACAGTTTTTCCTCAAGGCAAACAGGTATTTCTGGTTAAATAACTTATAACCTTGACTTCTACTAATAAGTCACTATCATGGTGAAAAATGGTGGAGGTGCGGTGGCCTCATGGTTAGTGCGCTTGTCTCCAGATCGAGTGGTCCAGGTTCCAGCCCTGGCCAGGGTCACTGTGTTGTGTTCTTGGGCAAGACACGTTACTCTCACAGTGCCTCTCTCCACCCAGGTGTACAAATGGATACCGGCGAATTAAATACTGGGGGTAACCCTGCAATGGACTAGTATCCCATCCAGGTAGGAGAAGAAACACTCCCAGTCACTTCATGCCACAGAAGTTGGGATAAGATCTGGCCTGATGGGCTACTTGGCTCGTATGCAGACTTTTATGGTGAATTGTAATATACTGTAGATAGGACCCTACGCACACTCTGATTGGTCAAAAACCCATGTTTTATCAGAGTATAAAACATAGAAAAAGCATGCTTTATTGTTTTGCGCCACATCACCTCTATATCATAAAGCAAATGAAGGAGCCTAAGCTGTGTATTACACCGTGATAAAACACTCCGGACATCTGAGAACACTCGAGAAATGTAGAAAACACGTGCCTGCAGCTTGTGTTTTCTACATTTCCCTCGTGTTCTCAAATGCCCGTAGTGTTTTATCACAGTGTAATACACAGCTTAGGCTTCTTCATTTGTGAATTATATAAATTTTATAAGTCAAATTATTCCCACATTTTGATTAGTTCTTTTTTCTGATCTACTGGAGCACAGATGCACATGAGGGTGTTAGTCTTGTTTTTTCTTGTTTTTTTTTTTTTTCTGTAAGTCATCCGTGATCTCTCTAATTTACTGCACAGATGCAGAGCAACATGGAATCTTCTTGTTTCACATACGTGTAAGTAAGGAAACAAAAAAATAAATAACGGCATCATCTATACATTTGTCCTTCAATAGTAAGAAATAAATCAAAATGCACAAACTGAACTATGTCCTCACCGTTGTAGTTTTTCATCCCTGTGTGCTTGTCTTGCCAACTTTGTAGCTTTTCTAGAATTAGGGTGTACAACTTTCTTGCAATGTACTTTTGACTTTCCTTCTTTTGGCTGCCAAGAAGAACATTGAATATGAGACCACATTACTGGAGTTTCTCTGGAAAACATGAGGTTAGCTGCATGTATGTCAGCTGTACTCGAAAACCGTATCCGTATTCAATCAAACACAATCACGCTATTGAAGTCAAATGATTCTTAAATTCCAACAAGGTTAAGATGCAAATACGTACCATTTTTAGCTTGGAAAGAACGTAAACAACGAAAAAACATTGATTGTACTTGTTGTTTGTTGAGGAATCTTTCCACGTGAGAATCTTTGTGAGCCTGCTAATGGTCATCTGATGTCTAGTTGGTGATTATGCGTACTACCCGGAACAAAACAAAATGGCGGCCCGGTTGAGGAGTGCGTTTAGAAATGTAAACCGGATAAATAACATGTTTCTTCCTCAGTTTGAAAACCTGAAGCAGAGAAAACTTGGGAGGTCAGCTTACAATGTGTTCGTCGATTACAAGGCTGTGTTTAAGGATTCTTATCTGTATGCAAAAGGGAAGCCACTACGTTCAGCGACAACATTAGGTGTGCTGCTTGGACTGTACTACCTTTACCACGAAAATTCTGACGCGCACTCGTACGAAGACGCTGTTTTGGAATGCTCTAATGAACTGCTACAGTTGAGCCATCTGATAAGGAATCCCTCGTCGGACAATTACGTGCAGAAACTATTGAAATATCGTAATCAGGAACGAATAAGGATTCAAAGTTTTGGAATCTTGACACTTGTGTGGGTTTCCGAGTTTGGACCCAGTTGTGATTTGTACGAGAAACACTGTGAATACGTGCAGCCTAGGTGGCAGTCTTTCCCGCAGCGAGTGATTGACGTTGGAATTCTGGGACACTGGTACTTCCTGGAGAAGGCCATGATAGACTATGACGTCAATGAAGCTGAGCTGGCTGACTATCCACCGGACACACAGTAAATGGGAAACAATTAACTAGTGCCTGACTTTGATTTTCCAAGACAGAAGCTCCTTGAATAAAAATTGTAATTGAATTGAGGCAGTCTCAAAATTGAAATCACCCTACTCACTTGCAGGCTATTGTTATTATTGCAGGCGGTACCTTTTAGGGTATTGAGCTGAAAGAAGTTAGTGTCAGTTAATGTTGTTTTAGTTTAATTGGTTCCTCTTGGGGATGAAAAAAATATTTGTCATACCCACAAACCAGTATCTTGGTACCTCTTAGTCGTCAGTGATGGGCTCCTGTAGAGGTCCTTTTCAAAATTTGCAATAAGCCTTTGTATATGGGAGTCCACCCTCCCCTCCCTCCCTGGGGGCTAGAAGGTGGCAGGGGGGAGAGGAGATGGAAAGAAAAAAGCTTCCTATTTGTCCCCCCCCCCCCCCCACAGTAAAAAAGCTTGATACTTGGGCTACAAGAGGGGAGATAGCTGGGGCATGCCCCTCCTAACGAAGCTGTGTGTTTGTTGCCTACCGTAGCTTCTGACCAGTAAAAACATAGGCTGAAAATGAGTTTGAGGGATAAATGTTGATTTGCTGTAAACATTGTTATGTACTGTGTTGGCATTGCCCCTTCTAGTAATGACAGTTATGGTCATGTGACCACGGTGGTAACAGTATCGACAACTGAAGGGCGTGTTTAAAAGATGAAATGATGAAATGTCACCACGGTTATCCTAAATAGTGCTCCAGGTTAGCCTAAATCATGCTCAGCTTAACCTAAATATCACTGACTTGAAAGTGATTTGCTCTCAGTTAGTAAGAATGGGTTAACCGTATCCCATTCCGTCATCTCGCCATTTCGTGTTTTAAACACGTTCACAACTGAGTTGCACCCTACCTGTTCCCACTCTTCCACCCCCCAGCCCTCAAAGCAGCACCAGTTAACCTCTCATGCCCGAACGCGGGGGCTTGCGGTTGTATGTGTGTTTTTTTGTTTTTGTTTTTTTTTTTTCCCCTCCGGAAATGTTTAAACACACTCAACAAAGAACGAGACAGTGCGAAGAAGCGTGAAAATTGGTCTCGATTTCTTGCTGCCTTTTTATCTGTTACCTTAGATTTACAACTGGCGGTCTGGCCTAGTTCTCATATGCTAAAGTAATTAACCACTTTTTATGAATCTAACTTCACAAAGATAAAATAATTAAATTTCGAATTTCAGTGGTTTTCCTGTTCTGTGAGGTGGATATCTAGGGTCACCGTGAAACTTATTAAATATGATCTCCCAATCAGCGTGAACCGGAAGACGAGCAAACAGCACGCCTACTTAGATAATACATGTTTCTAGATACGCCTTGTGGCTGACAATCTATCGTAACAGAAAGTCTTTGCATACTATCACAAACAATCTTTCAAAATATGAAGGGTATTGAAAACGTTTTGTGGGGTACAAAAGAGAACCTTTGTGCCGTTTCTTGAATTTAAGGGTTGAGTGAATTTCAAGAAAGGGGTTTTCGATCTTTTGGCACCATTTTAGCAGATAATCAAGACTGATTAAAACTGACTGCTGTTGGTGAACGGAAACGTAATGGCGAACTACAGACCCATATATGGCCCGGGATCAAACAAATATCATTAAAATGCCGCTAAACCCCTGTCGCTTTTAACCTTGAAACATCCACTGAATTTGCTCCAGGCGTTTTGTAAACACCATAAACGTTTTGTTCAAAAATTAGCACCATTATTCGATTTTAAGGCCAGTTTCGAATTGCACTGATAAATTTCTTACGTCCTCGTAGACCTAAAGACAGAGATTTCAGATCCAGATTTTAAAATGAAATATCAGATGTGACAACACATATTGGCTTGACGAGATAAGATAATGAAAAATCAATTGACATGGCTGCCCATCCATTGTCCTGTTGTCAGTGACATAGCGCTAGTAAATTGTTGCCCTGGGGTAATTCCTAAAACAGTTTGAAAGTCTATTGAGAACCGTTAAAAAGGAAAAAAATATGCGCAGTTTCGAAAAATCATCACAGAGAAAGCAATACTTGACATTTTGAAAAGTGATCCTGACTTTCGCAAGATGCGAGCTTAAAAGGTTCGAACTTTTCATGTTATTTCAGTTTCAACTGTTAAGCCTGTATTCAATGTTATATCTTTGGCTGATCTCACACTGTGATCATAGGTGCGAGAACGGCATGTCATGAATAAGTTTACATTTTCTTCTATTCACTTAACCTTCCACAAGGTTCATCTGCTGACAACACGTCTACATTGATGCACGTTCTTTCGGTGGGGAACATGATATAGCCGCCCAGGCTAATTAGTCACTGTTGTTTCGAGATAAACTCGACTGAAGATGAGCTTGCAACGCCAGATCACTGTTAAAGTACCAGTAATGAAAATTTCTCCATATTACAGCAACGAAACAAGTGTTTTTCATGCAACTAACAACAATGTGCATGCATCTCCAGCGTTAGCTTTCGCTTCTGGTCCTGGATTTGAGTCGAAGCCGCTTGTACTAGACTTAAGGAATCTACCCAGTGTTGATTCTCCTGAGCTGGACAGTTCTTTGCGAGATATGTTAACGAAAAACATGAAATCCGGCAACGTCTTCACCGACGATAATGACGATACCGTTTCCGAAATTTCAGCTTGTAGTTCCATGGTTACTCTGGAAACTGTTGATGAGAGTGAATTAACCAACACTCCGACAGGAAACCGAAAGACAGCGAGGACGTCTTCGTTCAATGCCGGATCGACGCCGCGGAATTCCGAAAAAACGAACGATGCCGATGAAGAAGATGGCCGAAAGACAGCGATAAAGAAATCTAAGAAAATCATTTCTGATTTTCTTACATTTAACGCGCCAAGTTTTAGTGGAAATGGGGCTAGTGAGGAAAACGATGAACCGAAGCCTCCTCCGCCGTCAGAGAGAAGAAGGAAACTTAGTATCACCAAAAGAATTTCACCGTTATCTTTGCATGGAATTTTCACTGGAAACCAATCAACAGGAACCAACAAGCAAGAAGCTACTTGCGAGCCCAAGGAAACTAAGAAGACGCGAAAATTATCACTGCAGACAATGTTTAAACCTTCGCAGCATTCAAACGAAAAAGAACGGAAGAGAAGAAACACTGACCCGCAACTTCCACCAAACCAACAAATAACAACTACCATTGAAAACGAAGAGAAGAAAGGAAAGGAAGAAACCTCGACTGTAAGTGGTAAAGAATCACAAACAAAGCCAGTACCGGAACAAGCGTTCTTTAAGGAAGACGATGTTAAAATACATGACCTGATCAAGCAAGTGTTACGAGCGCACATGTTGGCCATGACTGAGTATAAGCGCGAGACGTGTGATCGTGTTTGTAAAAGCATCTGCAAAATTTTGAAAACTCTTGTGGCGTCAATGAAGGAAACTGAAAAAGTCCAATGTAAAGTTGTGTGTCAGGCATACATTGGCTCTGTAAGGGACGAAGGAATGTTTGCTACAGTTCAGACTGTCTGGGAAAATGACAGAGATAATTTCGCAGCTGCGAGTTATAGAAATGATTCCTTGTTCGGGTTCGCGTCCGTTGTAACAAACGCTTTGTACTAAAGCGGAGCCGAATGACATTGTGAATATGACCTTTTCTCGTGACTAACTAATCTTCTTAAACATATTTTTGTAAACGGAAATGCCTTGAAAACCCAATGTTATTTTCATTCGCCAAAAGGAAATTGTTGCTTGCTATGTATAGGACGCCTGTTTCTGCAAGTGATAATGTCACCGTGGTATAGCTGTTTAGACTTCACTTTGCAATCAGATTAAAAATTATCATGTTGAGAAGTATGTCTTTTCTGAAAAATCTTGTTATATTTTTTCCGGAATAACTGCGGAGTTATATTTACTATGCCGGGATTAGTTTATCGCTCTATTCGGCTGCTTTTATTTTTGATACGATTATCTTCTTAGTGATTAGCATTTGTTTCTCTAAAACACCGAGGTTATCGAATCAAAATCGATCACCATATGTGCATGGGGTTCCTAAGTTGGCCCGTGATACGCAAGAGTCAAAAAAGAAGGATTTGTATGGGAATTCGCGGTTCTATTCTCTTGACTGTTCTTGATCAGCCTTAGGCCTGAAGAAATATGAATAAATATTGAACAAAAATAAATCTACCCCTCTTAAGGTGTGTGGTTCTTTGTTTCTTGTGGGGCTTCTAGGTCGATTGCTGGCAATTTAGGTGGTGTTTAGTCCCTCTGATTTTCTTTCAAGCAGTGGACTGAACTAAAACTCACCAAAATGGTTTGTACATCGGCCTAAAAACCTCCCAAAAACAAAAAAAACACTCGCCTGAAGCGAGATAGCTTCACTTTGTTCAACACTCGTTCCTATCTGTTAAGCTTAGGATTAAAACCACTTTAGTTCCCATACAAATCCGGACATTTCGACTGTAACATCAGTTAAACAGGAAACACGGACGTTCACTTTTCCGAGCTTAGTAAGTAGTAAATAAGTAAGTAAACTTTATTTGATAAGTAGGTTGTAGAGGGGATTTGGCAGCCGAAGGGCTGATGTGGACCTACTATACACAAAATATAAAATTTTACAAACACGAAAGATATTAACAAAAGAATAAGAACTATGTACAGGGGAAAATTAATAATCATATATACATATTTGATTCACTAGAACCTAATTAAGACAATATTGCCAGAAATTAGAAATTAGCTTGGGTTCCCTGCGGTGTAACACGGGTTTTAAAGACTTGACTCTACGGGTCGTTACGCTTTTAGCACCAGAACGTTCTTGCAGTTGTTGAAAGCTGATACCTCAGTTTTTTGAAATCATTCACATCCAAAGAACTGGAAATAAGTCTCTGCATGTAATCGCTCAGAACAAGCTCTTCAAATGTTTGGAGTCGTTCGTAGCATAGTGCTTTCTCTACGTAATTAAAGCAAAGTTCAGTGGTGGAAAAATGACGTGCTTTGGTTTTAGCAGGAGCTTGTCATTGATTCGTGGGGGAGGGGTGATTATCACCACCCCTAGTACGATCAAAATTCTTTGTCCGAAAGCCGCCCATTTTTCCAAGCCAAATACATCACAACTATCTTCATGTTTTGATGAAAGGTCGAAAAAGAGGGTATTCAGTTGTGAATGGTGGCCTCATGGTTAGTGTGCTCGACTCCGGAACGAGCGGCCCGGGTTCGAGTCCTGGGGGCCGTTTCTCGAAAGTCCCGAAATGTTTTCGCGTCCGGAAAGCCGTAGCAAAATCTCCAACCTTATGATTACAGAGCTGTTTTATTCACAAATTCTTATTATGAACAGAGGTTCTCTTCATACAAGAAGTTTCAGGCGTATACACCTCTCTTTCTTTAAATACCGATTAACCGGTAAAAATGGCTTTGCGGGCCTGAAAAGTTTCCGGGGCTTTCGAGAAACAGGCCCTCGGCCGGGAGCATTGTGTTGTGTTCTGAAGCAAGACACCCCTCTCACAGTGCCTATCTCCACCCAGGTGTATATATGAGTAGCGCTGGGGGTAGCCCTGCGATGGACTAACATCCCAACCAGGGGGGATTAGACAGTGGCGGATCCAGACTTTGAGCTAAGGGGGGGGGGGAAGAGGGGGGAAGAGGGGGGGAAGAGGGGGGGGGGAAGAGGGAGGCCCGGTTTGATTTACTTGCCCTGCCGGTTTTTCTTCCTTCAGTCATTTCTTTTTTTTTTTTTTCACCCAAAATAAGGGGGGGGCGGGTCCCCCAGGCCCCTCCCCTAGATCCGCCACTGGTAAAAATACTCCTAGTAACTACATTCTACCGAAACCGGGATAAGCTCCGTTTTGATGGGCCACTTTGCTCGTATGCAGACTTCCTTTTTTATTTAATGAAAAAGGGGTTGGTGTAATTTTCATCCGGGTCGTTGTCCAAATTCAAAACTACCTAATAAATGGTAAACAAATACAATTTTAATATGGTGTTAATGCATGATGATCACCAATAAGAATTTGGAATTTCACAGCTAATAACAACATAGCCATCAATCTTTACGTTTTCCTAAAACTGAGGTCGAAAAAGGGCACGTGATATTCAATATATTAACCTGAGTCGTTTCCAAATGAATTAAATTACCAATGAAAAGTTAAAAAAAAAAAAAATTAAAATTGATTAAGTGATTAATTGCTGAATGTTTATTGCTTTATAACAAGCAAGGATGTTTGAACCAGTTAGAACCCGTACAGATCATGTTTTTGGGAAAACCTATTTTAGAAAAAAAAAATGAAGTGAGTAAGACCAAACTGTACTGACGTTAGAGACTGTGCGATAATTACCTGGAGGGAGGGGGGCTGGGAAATGGGTGAAATATGCCCCAAAACTAAGTCATACCCCACCTCTCATTAAGCAAAAATTTATTTCAACCCCCCTTCACATAATGGTAATATTAAGGCTAACCCTTCCCCCTTGAAAAAAGTCTCCTTCCATATATAACAGAGGCATTCCTTTCCTACTGCATGTCAAATAGGAAAACAACAGTTCATAGATCAGAACACCTTAGAGTTGATAAATTTGTCAGTTTCATTCTAATGTTAGTATTTATATTTGAAGTCCAATAACTCTTCCACTACTTTTCCAGTTTGCAAAAAGGAATGAAAAAGTAATGCCCCCACTGAATGTATCAAATTTTACATCCAACCCCCTCTCTCTTGTTGTCATTTTCTACTATGTCCCCCCTATAATTTTGCAACCCCCCCTCCAGGTAATTATTGCACAGTCCCTTACAAAACGTGATACCCAAGGTCGAAATTTGGAGAAGAATTTCTATTAAATTTCTTACAAAGTGAGTCAACCTTTGTTCATAGTCAGTGATAGTCCACGGCCCGAAGTCAGCGTCAATTGAAGACAATAATTCAAAGAAATCATTGAATTATTTAAGTTACTTATTTGGTTAACCAACATTTTTTGAGGGTGAGGGGTGGAGGGGGCGAGTGGGGGGGGGGACGCTTCATCAAATTTTAGTCGAACACAAAAAAAGGTTCTCGAATAGTTAGGATGGGAAATAATACAAACAATTTCGTCTCAACGCACCTTGTGTCCTTTATACCCTCGAACGTAATAATTACTGATTCCCAAATAATTAAAAATCAAAACTGATAAATATTTGCCATTATCGTAAATTCTTAATTCTACATGGCTCCCTGGCACCCTCGTGATAGGGGTGAGGGTCTTGCGTGTCGGAACCAGGCAAAGCATTCTTGTGTAGAAAGCGCGCGAACATTTCTCGCGTACGCTTGTAAATAAACCATCTTTACCCTTATTTGGAAACTCTTACTTCAAGTCAAAACAAGGCCGTTGCGGAACAGGGAAACTTTACAAACTACCCCCCAAAAACGTATTTAAAAGAAAAATAAACGCAATATTATAACATGAAGTTTCAGCGTCACCTTGTCGCCATTATCAAACGCAGATTTAAGCCGAAACGTCGTGTTATAGCGTTTATTTTTCTTTTAAAATGTTAACCCTATCTTCTCTACTATTAATTTTGAAACATTTCAATACGATGTGATACGCTGAGGAATGCATTTTTATTGAAATTAATAGGATTTGCAAACCCGAAATTACTTTATATTTACTTTTTCATTGTCGAATTAGGATACCAGAGTATCACTGACATCCAAAACTTGATACTTGTATTGACTTTCAGTTCGCTTTCACCAAAATGTCAGTTTTGTCACTATATGAAATAGGAAAAAGTTAATTAATTGCCACGACGTCGCGGTTACAGCAAGCTGGCCTAGGTTAATTTAAAAGAGCTGTTCTACAGACTGTCCAACATATATAATATAATTGTGGCTAACATGATCGATTTCAAAATTTTCCGCACTTAATTGGTTATCTTGAACTCATGAGTGCGGCTTAGATGACGGGCTGGTTCAGTCTGTATTTCTATTTTCACGTGCCGAGTGATCTCTTTACAGAGTTTTTGCTTAGCTTCTTTGGTGGGCAAAACATTAAGAATATTTCTACGTTCAAACTCATTTAGTTAAGTACAAATTCTGTTAAACCACTGCCAGATACAACGATGAAAAATCAATACCATATGAATTGAAGTTAAACTAATTAAAAAACTGTTGAAGATTGAGGTTTCCCGATAATTCTCTGATTTGAAGTCTCAAACAAAAACAAACAAAAGCAACATGGCTGGTTGCTTCCCTTTTATGCCCTGTTTATTTCGTTAAAACAAAGCTAACAAACAAGAGAGTCTCTAATGTACATAAATCTCTGAAGTGAAGCGTTAATGCTTCAATTAGTCTTAGCTTATGTGCATGGTAACTACATATCACACCAAAATATAAATAAGCAAATTTTTGCCTTCATCTGTGATATCAAACGTATCAAATGCTCCGAAAGCTGTACATTGTTTTAATCGCTGCATGCATGCTGTGGAAACTATGAAATATCGCACGCCCTCACTACAGCTATGCAGCACACAGAAAGCTTTATATATCAATGAATAAAATGCTTTCATAAGTCATCTTTAAATCGACCCTTTTGTTCTGAAAGGATTAATTCCACTTCAAGCATTTAACATCTAATTTAGTTCTCACCTCGACTGGATTGAGGCAAGAAAATCTATTGTTTGCTCAAGCCATTGAGTATGCAAATAACAAGCACATATGCATTTTTAATGCTTTACTAAAATGTGCAATATTTGTCAGCTGGGATCTGTGATAATGCATATCGCACAAAAAAATACCTCGTGACAGTCTGCAAAGATGGATTAAAACCTATTTATTTTCACGGACGGAAGGATTATCTCAGAACGAATAGATATTTATATTCCGTAGAAATGCTGCGTTGCAAATACATGCTGAAACACATGATGTAATTGGGACAAATTTCTCAGTTGGAATTCACTGAAAGAGTAGACGGTTACGAACATCTTTTCACGCCCCCTGCAACACTCACCTGTATGTCAGCAGGTCATATGCAGGCAGGCTGTATTAATCATCCAAAGCTAACAGTTTTTCTTTTTCGCCTTTTGCAACATTTGTTTACTTTTGGCTACACAATGCGTGCGAATTGAAGGATTGGTTGATATCAGTTCAAGATCAGTGATTGTCCAACACTTTGTTGCCGGAAGCACATTGAGACGATTTGAACCGCGATAAATCTGTAAATTAAGACCGCGTCTTTCAGTATACACGTCCAGTACAGAGAGGGCTTCACGTCCCAAGATAGCTTCTTCGTCTGTCAAACGTCTACGAAACAGTGTAAAACGTAATTCCTAGCAGATTTCTACAGCGTTTTCTCAACCGATCAATCTTAGTCATGGATGAAACAAATGGATCGTGGTTTCCGAGGGAACGGCAAAATTCAAATCCATTCCATTTCACCTCTGGTCACGAAGTGTCTCGGTCAAGCAGTGCATCGAACATTTACGGAAACTCGTCTTTTACGGCGTTCCCAGAAAAAGCCGAAACGAAATTCTCGCCCAAGCCAGGGAAAAGAACAAGAAAATTGTCATTATTTTCGTTTCATTTCAACTCGAAATCGAATTCAGAAGAAAGAGGAAAAGTAAGGCGGTCATCTCAACCCGCCTTTAATCAACCTTCACCAACAACTCTTTCACCAGATCCTGACGTGTGGATGGCTTCGCTAAAACCGACTGGATCACAGAACAGCCTCGATAGTTCCCCTTCTTCTTCAAGAAAATGCTCGTCTGTGCTTGGACCTATTGAAAGGGAGAACATTGCAATACATGACATTATTCAAGAAACTCTGAAGCTACAGTTTGAGAATGTCACAGAGTACGACCGCGAGGCTTGTGACCGCTTGGGCAAAAACGTGTGCCAACTTGTGAAGCGGCGCGTCGAGGCGATGAAAGAAGCGACGAGACAGCGCTGTAAAATCGTGTCTGTAGTTTACGTTGGCGCGGTTAGAGATCATGGAATACAAGTTGCTAGTCAGGCGCTACTGGAGGCAGATAAAGACAATTTTACTGTGGCTAGTTATAGAAACGGAAAGGTGTTTACTGTGAGTGGAATTATGGTCATCCCGTTAGAGAAATAGTCAACATACTCATGCACTAAATAACCACATGTTCAAACAACACTAAGAAAACAGAGGATCCCAAGACGAGAGGTTTAGATAAGGAGCAAAGGATGTTTTTCATCCACAGGTGTTTTGTTGTTTGGACAGCTTCGTGTAAGTATTATGTGGAGTATGAAATGAAAACATTGTCAGTCGCGCCATGGCTTCGAAAATGGCTACGGCTCATTAACCCTACTGATACAAACAGATAACCTACAGCTGCTAATAGTAGCAGAAGCGGCAGGTAATTGTCATAAGTTAAAAGCGATGAGAAATGGAAAGAGACGTTTGCGTAAAGAGCAATTAAATTCATCTTGAAACGATATTCAATACAAAAATTTTACGGTACACTCTATGTCTTGTAATTCACTTTGTACGGCCTTATGCGTCCCATAGTGCGGTAAAGACTCACTCTGGTGGGCTCTGGGAACGAAGAAAATAGATAAAATACGACAGTGCCGTTGAAAGCTCAAATGGTTTTAATTTTAATGCGAGTTCATCTCACTCTCGGCTGGAATTTAAACGAAAAGTGGCCTTGGCACCAGTAAGTCTGCATTTGATCCGACTAGGCTCCCTGAATAAATAAAAGAAAGAAACAAAATATCCCGAATGCTTACGATTTTTAATCTGCAATTACATAATAATGGATAGCACAGGGTGAAATATTAGAATTACGAGGTCTGCTATAGCCTGCGTCGCAGACAGTATTAACCACCGGTATAGTCCTATATCGGGGATTTTATGACACGTCCGGGTGCAACGCAGGCTAGGTCTGCTAATATGCTAGTAACTGGAGATTGTCGAAATAACTTTGATATCACAAAGCTTCACAAGACCACCGGCAAGTTCTGAATCGCCACCAATGAAATGCTTGCAGTTTGTGGCTTCTTCTAAGCTATGGTTAAATTGTGAATACCGGGGGGGGGGGGGGGCACTACCATATATGGGCTATATAGGTATGTGCCGCTGTGAAGGGTATGGTTTTCAAGCAGTTTACTCTAGGATAGGGTATATAAATCAGAGCGTCTGGGTCTAGAATAGGGTATCATTTTTCCTACAACTGAGTAGCCGATGCGAAGAAGTTGAAAAATTCGCCGAAAGGGCAATCTCGATCGAGAGTAGATAACAAGGTCATTGTGGTAAGAGGGTATCAGTGTTCTAGCTTGCACGTAATTGATGCCACTATAAAAATTATTCCATATTAAAGATTTGGTTGGATGACTTCAAGACCGTGCTGTTGCCTGCTTAGCTGCCTGGCCAAACTCTGTTTTCGCGCGAAACAACGAAACCTGTGTTGTAAAGCTGCTACCTTTAGACCTTTCTCTTGTTCTAAGCCGTAATCAGTGATAATAATGGATTTTGTCGAGGTACATGTGTTTTTAATTGTGCAGCAGACCTTTAACTTCTAATTACTTTGTAGAAAGCTGTTTATCGCGCCATCTTTCAGAGCTTTCTTTTTTTGCATGAACGTAAATTTTATTCAATGCTGATCTGCTTTCGAGACCATCATCTCAGCAGCTGACAGAAGTCGTACAAATGTCAATTTACGATGTTCTGGTATAGCTTCACTGTAGAAACATTCCCAAATACTATAAAAATTATTTTTTTGGGTTCAAAGTTTCAATACAAGGATACTTTTACAGACTGCAGTGCAGCCGCATCAGACAATGAGGTTAAGAGACCATATGTAAAAGGAATTCAAACCATTGTGACTTTCAACATGTCTCTCTCATTTTTGAGGTAAACGAATATCAGTCAATCCCGGAAATAGCCAGTCATCTTTCGCAGAAGGATAATCATTTTGAAGTGCTACAAAATTAAATGATTATCTTAGAACCGATTAGTTTCGGTGATATCAATATCACCTTTATCTCACTCATTTGATGTTGAGAGCATCTGGATAATTTTCCTGAGGGAGGTACTCCCAGAAAAATGGAGTGGAGGTGTGCTGCTCGCTTCCCAAAACCTTTACCCTATTTAAGATCAAAATCTGAGAATTTCCCTACCCTATTTGTGACCTAACCAAAGATTTGTTACGCTATTTAAGACCTGACCCTTAAATTAATACCTTGCTCCAGACCTGTCTCAGTAATATGTTCCCTAGTTCAGACTGATGTTAAAGGCATTCTAAAGGGCTTTTGTAGATGGTCTTATCGAAAATGATGTTAAAAACGTACCGAATTCAATAATAGAGAGCGAAAACCATACCCTATTTGAGACCAAAATGGCCCAAACTGACTAAAACGGCTAAAAACCATACCCTCTGAGGCCGCACATTGACTATAGCCTGAAGGGAGTACACCCGAGCTAATTTGTCACGGCTTCATTCAGTTTAAAGCAAAAACTGTTTGCAGTTATTTGCTAATTTGTTTCAGTTAGTAATCTCTCCTCTGTCGATTCCAATAAGAATGTCGGAAGGAATTCCCACAGAAGTTACCAAGCTTCATGCGACATGTCGCTGGAACAAGATTTTGCAGGGACGCGATGTTTCAACATGGGAACAGCACATTGTTTTGTCGCGGCAAAATTAGTATCGCTTGGACGTGACCTTGCAACAGGATCCTACGGTCTTAAAAAACAATCAATCTGATCATCTCTAAGAAAGAGCGTGATTCAAAGCCAGATTATCTTCCTGGAAATTTCAAAACATGTATGTAAAACAGAAGAGGGAATTGTGATCCTGATAAAATGCTATTAGAATTTGAGTGACCGGAAACCCACATTACGAAATTGCGATAATATGTTTTCTTTCTAAACGAGACTTTTTAATCCTCTTAATTCGAATTAAAAGCTGCACTACTGGTGCTAGCACTACGGACATGACAAAATACTTGAATTTTTTTCGGTCATAGGTCCCGGCTCTCGAAGACAATTCTGCCTTCTGGTACCCATGTGAGAGCGATTTGAAGATGCAAATGATGATCCATTCTAAGGACGTGACCTGGCTGCGTCCATCTCCTCCTTGCCAATTGCTTACTTTTTGGCGTAATCCCTGCTCAAATTCTAATCTCCTGGTTTGTTATGCGCGTTGGCTAGTACATCTTTAGTATCCCACGAAGGCTCGTATGTAATTGCTAGCGGCATTGCTCGTGGGCGCGTACACACAGCGACGACGACGACGACAGCGACGACGGGGTCGCGCAAGATGGCGGCCATACTCCAACTAATAGGTTGACAGAGACATATTAAGTTAGTGGCGTTCTACTCTGATCTGATATTGGACATCCATGTTATGGTCTAATGACACCTGTCAAAACAAGGTATCCGCTGATCAGTATTACGTGACCATATCGCGAGAAAAATTTCGAGAAAAATTCGGTACCTCCCATTGAGATATTTCCTTCTCTTGTACCCAGGAATGCGATAATGTTACTGCGATAATGTTGCTGCACCTATGATTCCAAGTGCTCGCTTACGGGAGGTTAAAAAAAGTTCAAAATTTTAGCTCTAAAAGTGGTCGCGGTCGCTTACTAGAGGAAGTCACCTTAAAGAGGTTCCAAATATAGTGATTTGACTATAGTCATAAAAGTGTTAATTTTTACTGGCATCTAAGGTACCCCGATGTTGTTGTTAAGTAATTAACTTAATTGTAACATATCAAAAAGCAGCGATTTTTTCATATTAAATGCTATTAAACAATTAGATTATGAGCTGGAGATTTCTATCGCGTGATAGTTGACGAAGGAGAGGCCCGATCAAGTCAACTATCACGCGATAGAAATCGAGAGCAAATAATCTAATTGTTATAGTATAAATCTAATAACCGTTCAAAACTTTATCTAAATCCTCTTCGCAGACACCTCGAAAACGCAAAGAAGCGGCCATCATTTTGTTAGCAAGTGCACACTGCTAAGCTATTCACTATCTACCACGGAATAGATAATGAGAAGCGTAGCCAATCAGGAAACGGAGTTTGTGATAGACCGCTAGTAGATTTATACTAAAAATTGATATACTTACAGTGTTAACTTCTTGATCAAATTTTAAATCTACTGTTGTTTTTAGCAGCCTTACAGTCATCCTTGCATAGTCAGCATTGTATAAGGTGACGCGTCACTAATAAGTTACAAAGAAATTCTGTTAAAAGTTAAAAATAACGTTGAACAAACTCGTTTGTGTAACTTTCCTAAGGGATAAGAGACAAACCCTTTCTGATTAACAGAAGTCATTATACCAGGAACATGTTAATTGTGAAAATAAAAAACGTTCTCCGGCTAAGAGTATTTAAAAATACAAGCTTTCGACTGTCTTTACCACAGTCTTCAACGGGAGAAATGATAAAAGACCCTAAAAACTCCAAAAAATAGTGACAAAATACAACAGAATAAAATAAGATAGAATACAAAGGAATAAAATTATAGAAAAAGCTACAAAAGCTGGAAACACATCTGTCAGTAAGTTCGACCTCGTTCTCACCAAATTTTTCATCCCAGTTCGTAGGAAAAATGGCGGCGATTACGAACTGGCTACATTAAGCGACTTTCAGCGAAGTCTTGTTTGGTCAGGTAATATACATCTTATTAGGCTGATTTAGCAAGAGAACGGGAACGTCACTTGACGACGGCGCGCGCAGTACAAAAACCCAAATATGGTCAGATGACGACTGTAGGGCGCGCGGAATAACCTGGATTCTGCTCTAATTTGACCATATTTGGGTGTTTGTACTGCGCGCGCCGTCGTCAAATGACGTTCCCGTTCCCTTGCTAAATCAGCCTAATAATCGAGCTTGGCCGGTCTGTATGGGGAAATCTTGACCTCAGTCGTGAGTACAGACAGAACGCAGTGAGGTCTGTACTAAAAAACCTCGGTCAAGATTCTCCCATACAAACCTCCTGCTCGCTTAATAAGCACTGTAGTAAGTACATATTGACTTAGAATTCCTTATTACATTTTGTGTGTAAAGTTATTGCATATTAAAGAACAATTACATCTTGCGTCAGCTATTACATTCTGTGGCGCAACAATGCATGTGTAGACATCATTTCCTATGAAGGGCATCGACAAAGAAATATTTCGCTACTACTACAAAGTTATAAGGTATTCTGGATAACACTGATTGTCGCAAAATACAACAAAAATAGATGGGTTTCCTTGATTATCGACCACCGATTCATACAATATCTCTGGTGTTGAAGGGTTCTTTGGGGGAGGCACGATCATTGAGGATCTGCCTACACAATACTGCCCGACCAGGACCCGGGCAAGGAACATGTAGCGGAGGCCCCCGGCTACTGCCCTCCTCTCCCGGTTCACTGCAAAACCAAGCGAGTATTTAGCGTCTCTGGCAAAATACACACCGCGTCCATAATGAACTCCTGAAAAGGAACACAAAACGAGAATCACAAGACGGATTCAAGCAAGTAACAGTATACTGAAAATGAAAAAAAAAAAAGTATCATAAAAATGGGCGGATATTTTTTTGAAGGAGGGGGAGAAGAGAGAGAAGATGCGCTTCTGATGACACTTATTTGAAATTCCAGTTCTGTCTCAGTGTGGTTATCTTTTAAAAGTCTACATCTGATTCATAATTTAGACCGAAGGCTAATTCTTCTTCTTCTTTTTTTATTTAAGGGGAGACTGCGCAGAATAACGCGGCAAGAACTATAAATAAAGGTGGGCCCAGCTAATTCGGTTACTTCAAATTCTCCATTATTTCGAACTCAAAATCATCTCTCTTGGATTTGCCCTTCAGTCATTTACTATCACGAGCCCTTCAACCGTTCGTGGGTAAATAGAAATGCTAACATTTTTCTTTACATTTTTTTTCCCTTGGTGGCCTTTTGTCTCCTAATAAGGTACAACATCAGAGAAATTGCAAATCGTTGCTCACACTCCCTTCCATAGCAATATGGTGTAACCACTTACCATTGGCCCCACATAAGCTTCTGTTAAATCCTTGAGTGTTGATGTGGTCGACATTTTTAGAATCGGTTCCATGAAACAACTGTCTTTCACTATTTCTTCCAAGGTCTTTGTCCATCTTCTGTTTTCTTACCGTGTAACACTTGTAAAGATGGGGATTCTGAATTCGTTCTATTTTATGAATATTCACTGCACCAGCGGTAGCTTGGAACCTGAACAGGACAGCTTGGTACTCAGAGGAACTTGGTAAGAGTTCTACTTTGTGCACCGTCATATTAGCGTTTGGCATTGGATCCCAGTATTCGGGAAGAGGAATTCCTAAAGACAGAAATTGAATGTTTGCTAACGTAACCTTTAGTCTACGTGGAAACAGAGAAAAAACCATCAATTGTAGTTTCAACCATTATTACCTCGTTGTGATTGACTGTCAGCAGGCCAATTATACGGTTAATTTTTTATTTGCTCTGCAGTGCAAATTAACGCCCGCGCTTTCCTAATTTTCTCAATCACAAGATAATGACTAATCGTATTAAAACTTGAACAGTTAAGGATTGAAATGCACTACTTATGATATTTAAAAATTCTTTCAAATTGTTTAGGCTAGTACCGTTCTGGGAGAATTTTCAAATATCACTAGTTGTATAAATTCCTGATCTGATTGCACTCGCATTCATACGATTACCCTATACTAGGCGTAAAGAAAATCATCGAAAGAGGATGAAAAACTAGATTTCATCATGTCATGTCTTCATATCTTTCTCCGCAGTTGAAATTTATGAGCTTTGTTATGTTTTTACTTGTATCTTCACCATCTACAGGTATATTACGATCTCACAATGTGACCAGCTCCCAGTTGGCTTGATAGCTCAGTTGGTAGAGCACTGCACCGGTATCGCAGAGGTCATGGGCTCGAATCCCGTTCAAACCAGAAAGATTTTTTTTCGAACTGCTTAAGTTATGTATATAACTGCGATGATTAGTCATGTCTTCATACTGTTTCAAAGTTCGTAAAGAGTGTCGGAAAAGTTTTGGAAATTGTTCAGATGTAGATATGCATATTTAAACATTAGCATGACTTGCCTTTTTAAGGATGTTTTATGGAAAGAAAGTTGTAAAAAAATGGACTCTTACTATTAACAGTTAGGAAACTAATAAGCAATAAGGCCACAAGATCATTCAGGACAGTGTCTAGTCCAATACCTGAAAAATATTACACCAGCAACATAGCAATCTGATTGGTTGATTTTAGTTATTGGCCCTCTGAACTAACTTCGCTGTGTAATAAAATCCCATATTAGCAGTGTATCAGTGCGTTTTTCACATTTTTGTAATGTCTGCTGTCATTTTAAACAACGTCATTTCCAGTAATAAACTGTCACTAACCTTCTTCAGCTCCCTTCACCTTCCTCTTCAGTGTAATTTGTTCACCGGTTCGTTGTCCGCGGCCAGTTTTTGCCTTCAAATCGATAACAAACTGCTCTCCAGGTAAAGATACTTGTACTCCGGGCTCATCTTTACTGCTCGCCATCTCAATCTTGGCGTTGGCTTTCCGACCGAAAACCTTTTTACTACCATGTATTTCATAACTCCATTCTATATTCCTTGACACCAGCTGCGCCTGTTCTTCCTCCTGGGTCTTCTTTATTCTTTCGCTAATCTTTTTCCAGATCTCCCCGACTATGCCGGACACTTCAGTCGGTTGACCCTGTACGACAATGCAATTAGCATCTGCCTCGACTTCAAGTCTGACGTCACGGTCCTCGGCTTTTCTTCTCAGACTGTCAACCTGTTTATGAGAAAGTTGACTAATGACCTCATTTGTGACGTTCTGTGTTGCACAAGCTTCAGAAAAACCTTTCTTCAGAGATTCAACGGCTTTTTCAACGCCTGCTGTCTTCTTGCCAAGAACACAAATTTGAACAATGTACTCTTGACTTACGCGGTTCGTTTGCCTTCTTTGACGCTTTCTTGGCTGGCAAGCATCTATCTCATCTGAAAATGGGTCTTGATAAGTTGTCTCCTGGTACACGTCACCTTGCAGAGCCTGAGTATACATACGGCCCTTTAAACCTGGTACCCTTCGAGAAAAGTTCATTTGACCACGTTTTATACTATTGAGAAGACCGCTCTTTGTGTGAAAAGGAAATAGTTTGTGCTTGGCTGTCAATTTGGCAATCTCTCGTTTGAAGGCAGCAGTTAATGTCTGATCTTGCTCGAACACAACAAATCGAATATCCTGCACGTTAGACCCAGGGTTTGCTCCGCAAAAGCTGATCGTTTCTTCTAACATGATTCTCGAGGCTGCATCCCGCGGGAAGCCAAGGTTTCCAGTTCCTATGACGGGAAATGCAATGGACTTCGCTCCAAGCTCTTCACCCTTTTGGAGACACTTCTGCACAATGCCCCTGAGAGTCTAAAACAGAAAGTAAATTAATTTGCTAATGTGGACATCAAAGGTGGACCATATAACATCTTGTATTTGTATTTGTATATTTGTATATATATTTTTAAATTTTAATAAGTGGGGACATCCCTAACATGGTGCCATTGCGCTTTTGGTTGTCTCGTTCTCCACTGCCTTTTGTTTGTTTGTTTGTTTGTTTTTAGTTAGTTATCTTAATTATTCATAATGTATTCGTATTGTATTGGAGTAAATCGTAATAAATAAATAAATAAATAAATAAATAAATAAATATAACGAGAATTGTACAACTCCAGTAATAATAATTCTTTTTTTTAACTTTTTCGCGCTCGGGTTCTTTGCTTTCACTTATTTTTTGAACTCTCTGCTTTCTTTTGATTCTACAGAATTTAACATAATTTAGGTGTGTTGCAAATAAATTTATGTTTCCTGCTGGATTTCAAACACATTTTTCCACCTTAATTATTTAAAGATGCTAGCTGTACGTCTACGATGGTGGATGTTGAAACAAAATTTGTCGTTCTGGGTTTCTAATTTCTCTCCGTCTTCCCGGGGTTTTACCATCTATGCTCCTTCTCGCTAGCAATCATATCTTTGATAGTTTTCTGTCTTTATAAACCGTCTTCTCAAGGCCCATCGATGGCTTTAAAGCTTCAACAACCTATCAATCTAACCATATAGCCACCTAAGGCAACATAAAACATACACTAACCGCCTTCCCATTGCCATTGTTCCATTTGCAACAGTTGGTGTGAATCACGTGACCGACCAAGGGAAAACCAGGACAGACAGTTACGTCTCCAACGTTTGGAGGTGCCATTAAAGGAACACCAGCATTACCAATGGCTTCACAGGGTGCTCCGACCGAACTCACCAATACATCAGTCTGTAGTTCAAATTAAAACTCTGGATTAAAATGATAAGGGACTAAATAAGGATAGAATTGAAGTGTGCGCTGTAGTAACTTTTAAACGAAAACGAGCAAAGAACTAGCAGCTTGTGTATTGTGTTGTACCTAATAAAGATGAGCGAATTGAAGGAATGCAGGGTGCAACAATTCGGGGGCATTTATCAACTTAACTTTCAGCAGTTTTCCGTGGAGTTAAACGGTGTGATAGCAAACCAACATTATAAAAGACAGTTGGAAAGTACGGGTTTTCTTAACTGCAGTAAAACCTGGTTGATAGCTTGAAATAACAAAATTATAAATAGCCGACTAACAAAAACAGATAAATGAACGCTCCGTGTAGACGGATAGTGGCGAGTCGGTAAGTAGATTTGTTGAACACTCACCTTCTCCTTCTCAATATATCCAGTTCTCCATGATATTTTCTGCTGGCTTTCAGTAAACAAGGTAATCAAGGTGGACGCAGTAGACCCGCTGCCTGCGTGGTCTTCTTCCTCTTTTTCCTCTTCTTCTTCTTCTTCTTCTTCCTCTTCTTCCTCGTCATCGTCATCATTGATGTCGTTGTCGTTACTTTCAGAAGATGCACAATCTCCACCTTCTGCTTGGCTGCGCGAGTCATCTGTCCTTTGGCCAAAATTCTCCTGGACTTGTATCGCACAGTCTTGATCCTTTTCCACTGATTTCACAAGAAGATCTCCTTTTCCGCTTTCAAAGAACTTCCAGAGGCCTGGCTGTTCCACGTGAAATGTCTCTGACGCGGTGTCCTCTATTAGAGCGTCAAGCTTTTCCCTCACGCGGGTCAAGCCTTCTTTGGTTCCAGAAATGTCAAAATCGTCTTGGCCTTTTCCTTTCTCGATCTTCACCTCAAAATCTTTCAGTTGATCTTCAATGGAGAGTAAGTCTTCCTGGCGACGCTCAGAGAGATACCATCTGATAATCGGAGATGAGCATATAAAGTGTTCTTGCCTGATGTTTTCGCTTTCCAAAAGCTTCTTCACGAGCCTCTCGGCATTGTCCGCATGCGCAGCTGACGTTCCCACAACCCTGGCGTCTTTGCCAATGGCGACCACTGCTTCCACATTATTGATTTGCAGCTCACATTTCACTTTCATTAGCCTTTTTTCCCAGCCATGACAAGCTTTCAAGATGCTGTTGGACAGAGTCAATTTCCTTTCAACCATGCCTGACATTTGCTTTTGTAGCATCTCAGTTGCTTCTTTAAGATGCCGCTCAGGACCTTCAAAATAGATTTCTTCGCCTTCGATGTCTGGCTTTATCTTCAGCTTCTTACTCTTCTCTTGAAGTTTCTCCACAAACTTGAACTTCATCAGCAGAATCAAACGTTCTTTTGGAACGTCCTCTCTTTGTGCTTTTCTAGTTTCTGCCCGGTATATCTCTTCCAATTTAGATCTCAACTTCTTTTCGTAATCTTCCACATCTGTGCTCAGTGAAACGATTCTGACAGCAAATGCATCATCGATAGTTTTGACCAGCGGAGGATCAACTCCCAGGCAGGCGCAAATACTAGATAACTGTGCTTTCACTGATTCCCACAAATCCCTGTTGACTTGAACGTCGCGCTTTACAAAGTTGCCGAGGTAGTTTTGTACTTCATCAATGCATGCAGATGACCACGAATCACTGTTGTCTTCACCCTTGTGCACTATTACAGCCATTTTGTTGTTCGGTTTCCAGGTAATTTCGCTCTTCTTTGCTGCCAGGGAATTGCTCAGTTGATCGCGAAATACTGAAGTGGTGACGAATTCCATTACATCCGGGTCTACAGCTATGTGTAGCTGCTGTGTTTTCGCTTCGGACTGCTGACTCACTTGTGCCTTATCGGCGCCACCGCCAAGCACACCGCCTTCCTCACAATCTAGAAACTTGTGGTAAATTCTGATTGACAGTTGCGCTCGATTTAAGACATGTGGTTTCTCTTCATGTCTGGCTAAAACTCTTTCCATATCTGTGAACGAAAAAAAAAGGAATTTTGGTTCATGCACCCAATCGAAGAGAGAATGAAAGTGAAGAATGATCATCGCAGTAAATTTTCCCATTTAAAGGGGCTAGGTCACGCTATTTTATGTAATTTTGTTTAATTTTGTTAATTATGAGCTCTAAACGTCAAATTGGCAGAGCAAGAGTCTTTCATTTGCAAAATCACGGACACATAACGACTGAGAATGATTTCCCAGCTGTGTAAATGACATTTTGACATAAACTGGTATAAATTTTAAAAAAGGTGGGCCGACATTTTTCAAATTTACCCAAATGCAATCCGTTTTAATCCTCTCCACTTTTGTCCATCCATGTCCCTTGTTGGCTTTCCTGTGTTTTGTTAGAGTTCTTCTATAGTTTTGAGCCGTTATTTTGACACTTTAGTTAATTCTATGACTATTTGATCAGTGCTGAAATTGCCTAAAATTGCGTGACCTAGCCTCTTTAAGCAATTGGAAAGAAGAAGCCTGAAAAAATCAGGGCTTCAACGGGATTCGGACCCGTGACCTCCGCGAATACTGGTCCGATGCTCTTCCAACTGAGCTATGAAGCCACACATCGGGAGCAAGGTCAATTAATTGATTTCAAATCTTCCCGTGAGGAGTGAAATGATGTGAAGTATATATGAATTAATTCATATATGAACTGCGGTTGCAGATTTAAGTGAAGAATGATCATCGCAGAGAGAATATTTGAAAAAATTAGGACTGAAAAGACAATATAAGCCATAGTCCGAGAAGGGAGGAGCGCTTTTGGATACTCTTTACTAACTTTAACGCTATTAACTCCAGAAGTGTTGTAGTAAATTTGGTGGCTTTTCCTAAGATTTATCTAGGACCAAATTGATAGGAAAAACTTTTTTTCAGTAACATATACCTTTGTAAGTAAATCTAGCTTTCTTTATTGTATTTGACTACTTTATTTAAAGCACATTTTTTGGACTTAAAAGAAATATTTTTGAAGCCGTGTTAAATCCTCCAAGTTTCATTGCCATAGCCTTATAACATTATGAGTCACAGAGTGAGGGGCACTGACCCACCATTAACCGAAGTTACAAACGAGTTACAAACCTGCTGGGTCTTGAAACACAACCACAGCTCTACCACTTTTAGGTACAAATTGCACGCTTTCCACAGGACCCCCACTGTTTCTTTGACTTTCAAAGTGTAGTTCAATGGCATCATGGGTAGTGTTTTCTGAAAGACCGCTGACAAGAATGCTCGTACAAGCTGGAACTTGTTTGATGGAAACCTTAGCTGAATCTAATTTTCTTTTTTCGCCTTTGGTCTTGATTCTTTTGAAGTCTAAGAAATATAACAATAATCATTACGGTTTAAATAAAAAATATGTGGAAATATTCACATCGCCTCTGCGTAAGAAAACTAAGGATATTTTACAGTAAACTACAATAACTGTTTATTAACCTCATTTACTAAAATATTGAAAGTTGCTGCACTCAAAAAGGGTTCACCTTGCGTGATGACATGCTTTATCCAGAAGTGTTACGAGAAAGAACACAGAAACATTGTCATACGTACTGACTACGACCTTTTTGTCTGGACGTGGGTTTCCTGCTTCCAGATGTCAATGGAGTTTTAAATGGTGCTCGTTTCAAATAGGTTTTCATGGATGAAACTTTAGCCAAAATTAATCAATGACGTTGGCTTAAGAAAGTAGCAAACAGTGTTGATCTAACTGCAATTCTCCTTGCAGCAAAAAGTCTTACGTAGGCCAAGTAGCACTCAAGAAAGATGAAGTGGCTACTTAAAACAAATGCACTGTCTGTGGACAAACGTCTGGCACCGCGAGGGGAGGGGGGGGGGGTACTCCCTTATATGGGCTATATAGGTATGTGCGGCCCCAAGGGATAGAGTTTTTTTTAGCTGTTTTGGTCATAAATAGGGTATCGATTTTGGTCATTTTGCTTTTAAATAGGGTATGGTTTTAGCACTCTAGTCTTGAATTGGGTATGTTTCTTAGAAGAAGCTACTTTTTCATCGTTATCAATAACACCATCAACAAAAGCCCTTCATAACTTATGTTTAGCCACAACGGTCATAAATAGGGTATCTAGTTTTTGGCCAGGTCATAAATAGGGTAGCAAAAAATCGCAGATTTTGGTCATAAATAGGGTAAGGGTTTTGGGAAGTGGGTCGCACATCCCCACCCAACTTTTCTGGAAGTGCCCCCGGAGACTGACACATGAACAGGTACAAGACCTTTGGACTCTTTTCCAGCCTTTATTACGAGTTCCCTGATGATTTAAAGAACTGCTGCAAATGAGTCCAGTCTTAATAGAACTAAAATATAACGGGACGAAATAAACTGACTGTTAGGGAAATAACGGTCCAGGAGAGATAAGTTAACCTCTCCCTAAAATAAACTGCATGTGAACATCTTTGCAAAGCAAACAATGATTACGTTAAGTCACACCGTAATAGACGATAGACGATATTGGTACTCTTGGTATTGGACTGGAACTAGCCTGCTACTGAGGCTAATTTACGGAGTCTTTTCAGATGCAAATGACATTAATCTCTTTTTAATGATATTTCCCCGCATAAATGCCTCCATTGCAAGCTAGTTCTAGTCCAGTACCGAGAATACGAATATGGCCAATTTGACTTACCCGTTATGTCATTGGCCATTGTGATCAGGGCTTTGTCGTTTCTCAGCTTTACCTCCGTCACCTCTTCACCGCTCATTGCCTCAATGAAGTTCAGCACGCACTCTTCGGTCGTTGACGTACTCAGCCCGCAAACGAGTAATTGATTCGGTTCAAATCTAGATTGCCGTCTTCCTCTTTTTCCAGCACCATCACCATCATCATACTTTTGTTCTTCGTCTTTCTTGTCCTCTTCTTCTTCCTCTTCCTCTTCTTCTTCCGTTTCCTCTTCCTCTTCCTCTTCCTCTTCCTCTTCTTCTTCTTCTTCTTCTTCTTCTTCTTCTTCTCCTACTTTACAGTCGTTCTCTGAGGATCAAAAGTGAACTTCAATACTGTTTGACTCGTGACATTTCATTCATTTATACGATTGATACATGAAATTGCCTTCATCTTGGAGAAAATGCCGTTAGCCATAAACCGAGGAGACAGGGTGGATAAGATATAGAAAGTTTGAGGCAGATCACGAACGGCAAACTTGAAACATTCAAGCTTTAGCCTGGTAAATGTTTCAGGACTAGTCATTCGTAATGTAGCTTTCTATGAACTAAACTTCTTTGGTGCCAAATTATACTTTAGGGCCACAGGTTTAGTGTTTCTTACATTTATTTTCGTTATTTTACATTTATAATCTTGTTATTTTCATTTGATGGACATAATTAAGAGAGATGCACAAGGCTCTTGCTGACACACATAAAAAGTGATTGCTTATTAAATGCGAATTTCTTTTGCGTTTTAGTGTAAACGGGAAAACAATTTAAGAGACAAATAATTGTTTCTGTAACAATGTTCTCTTGACTGGAGACCCTCAAGAGATAAGTAAATATCAATCCAGTCTGCTCAGTCACCTGGCCTTTGAATGGCAACGAGGCTGTAGGTGACCTTGTTTTGATACAGACCTCGCTGCTTTTGTTGTTTAAATCAAGTCGTTCTAACGCTAACTAGTTTGCATTTAAATAAGAAAGCAGATAGGTTTGTATCAAAGCGAGGCCATCTCCAGGCTCTCTTGCATTTATAGGCCAGTTAGCTCAGCAGACAAGTTTAAATGGCCTATTGCCAAATACACATTCCAAAATAGATAACAAGACCAACAATTTTACTCACCTCCCAAAATAATGAAAACGTTGTTGCTCATAGTCGATGCTTTAAAGCCAGGAAAATCTTTTAATGGAGAAACCTGGTTAGTTTGAGTGTAGTAAAACCAAAAGCAAAGTAATCACTCTAGCCAATCACAAAGAACAAAGAAAATCTATCGAGCAAATCAAGACTTGAAGTAGTTACATATAGTTGAAGCTAAGCGCGGGAAAACGTAAGCGAGCGACTCACGATTGATTCTGGTGTTAGTTCTGATTGGGTGAAAATGTGGCGCAAGTTTTTTAAGGCAATCCTAAGGCGTAGTAAGTGCGAAACCAATTACTTGTCGACATTCAAATGATGAAAACCGCTCTATATTGATCATAATTTAATCATGAATGCATGAGTGCATGCTTCGTTATCACGCGTCCTCTACATGACATTACATAACTCGATACACCAGTGCGTCAATCTATAGGGGGGGGGGGGGGGGGCGGATGGTGACCTCCTTGCCCGAAAGGATTACGCAATGCGTGAGCGATAACATCGAGATCTAGATCACAACGCACTCAAATATTGCACGAAAAACAAAAACGTTCACAATCGACCGTTTTCAATGTATTAAAATTCAGCTTGGAAGTGAGGCTTAGTGGACACATAAAAATGAAACAGCTACAAATTCCAAAACAGTCTGCATTTTACCCCAGTCGGCATTTTACCCCTGGTCTGCAGTCCGCATCTTACCCTTAGTCTGCATTTTACCCCTGGTCCGTAGTCTGCATTTTACACTGACTGATCAGAAATTGGAAAAGGAAATAATATCCCTATCGTGGATTTCCACGGTACACATTTGACCGACTTGTAGCTAACAGAAAACCCCAGGTAACTCGTATCATTTCAGTCTAAATCCTTAAGTTATGGTAAGGCAAATGTAAGAGAAAGTAGCTTGCAAGCCTTGAAACCTAAAAAAACAGAAAGACAGCCCGTTCTTTGTCGGGAGCCTGAAAGGCCACGGTCTCACAGACTACCGTGGCGTCTTCGGTGTTGACTACGATGGCCTTTCACGTAGTTTACAAGTCTTACATCTGCCGGTTCCAAGCTATGATATTTCGTATAATCACTTGAATAACTTCGTCTGCGGGTGTCTGATCTCGAGCTCACAAAATGACCAGCTCCCATGCTCAGTCGGGTGGAAAGCTAGCTAAGTTGGCAGAGCTCTGCCCCAGTATCGTTATGAATTTGATCCTGTTGAGGCCTGAATTTGTTTTCAGGCCTACGCGAGTACTCAAGTTATTTTAACTGCTAAAGTTGCCTACGTGACTGTTATGGTCTTTCATGTATTAGAAAATCAAAACAGTCAGCGAAGAGATGAATTGTTTGAAGGTACAGGGCCATGACGGGTCAACACAAACATCCAAACGAAGCCAATGAAAGTCGAAGACCTGAAACTGCGCGCTGTCAAGGAAGTCTAATTTAGCTGCGTTCATTTGAAGACCTAAAAATAAAACTGCCGTGTTTGCAAAATTCCAGAAATATGAATGTTTAGCCCGTGTGACAGCCGCCTCCCCCCAATAAAAATTGATCGGAGAGACATGCATAAGCGCGTCTCCGATTTTTCTTTCCGGGAGCGCGGCCGCCGGACACCGGCTATTAAATGTTCTTTCAAGATACAGTCAGATATTTTTCGATTTTGTAGCATTAAATTTCACATAACACCATCTACGCACTGCATTTCATGAAATGATCTATCACTTGCGCTCAAACAAACATCAATCTCATTGTATTCAACTATGTTAACCCAGCTTCTCAAGTTTGAAATATCAATTCTCCCCACTCTGCGGCATAAATTTGTTTGTTGTGTTATCGTAGTTCTCAGAATGAGAACTTGGTGTTTCATCAACAAAAATCTTATAGTTTACTCCGAGCAAGGATTTCAGAACGTCAGTCGCGCAGTAAACCCAGGGGGCTCCACGCAAGAAAGACAATTGTAATGTTTTGTATTTTTGGGAATGAAAAGGATTACTTTAAAATTACTTGAACAGGCGCTGATTTCCACGAACTGAGTTTTGTTTTCTAGTTTCAATTCACCCGTTACTTTGCTTATTCCTAAGTATGGTAATAGCGCTCTAATGGTACAACAGTGTTTTACGTTGGAGAGGAAAATAACGAAGTGCGCGAAGTCAAAAGTAATATGTAAATTACTGGAGCCTCGAAAGAGTCAGACAACATAATCGTTTTGAGCAGGCTGCAAGCAAGCTCTCCGAGTGGCAACTGAAAGAAGGAGAGGAAGAAGAGGGGAAGAAGAGCCTGCTCGCAGGCTATGTTCTGAGAGAAATGAGAGGAATTGTGGGAAAATTTTCGTTTCAAAAAGTGTTTTGGGAGCACGAGCTTACGCGCTAGAAGAAAGCTTCAAATCTTCCACCAATCTGTTTTGTTTGTCTGAGTTATAACGTGACTAGCGCGCTTCGCTAGTCATGAGTACAAGCCGAAATAAAGTTTTCAAGACAAGCATGATACCTGGGGCATGTCACACTTTCAGACGTTAATTTTCAATGTTGTTTTCACCTTGTCAAGAGGGATGGGGCGGAGAGGAGGGGGGTTAACGGGTAAATTTTCTCAGCTCTCAGTTGAAATTTTACCTATCAACGAGATATTGCAAAGCGCACACCTCAACCCAGCAAAGTTAAAAAGCGCTTCATTTCTAATCTAATTGCTATAAATTTTGACCAATTCTGAGCTACTATTTAAAATGCCTATCTTCAGTATATATGACAGACTTCCTACCTTCTATTGCATCTGCTGGCTCACAACTGATCAGTAAGTCGGGCCCTTCTCTTTACAAGCACTAGAAGAGGTGATACTGACTGTCAACTTCTGGAGGGAATGGAAAGTGAAACAGGAAAAGACCTGACTTTACTTAAATATATTTTGGCGGATAATTTCCGTATAATCATGTGACCTTATAAGTCACACTAATTAAACCACACAAACGATAAAATAAAAGCTTCAGCAACAAAGTCTATTATGCATGGCTTAACAAGTCAAAACAACCAAATGTACAGTCACGTACAGCGCTGGCAAAAAAAAACCCAGATACCAAAACATCCATTCTTGTTAATAACTATCGGTGCAGGCAATGCGGAAAACTGTTTGCATTCACTTTCTTTTTCTCGTCTCACCTTCCTTCTTCTCGTTTACGCCTTCAGGTTATGTGAAAACTAGTCCGATGCGCGAAAAAATAGCCTGACGTAACAACATGGTGGTTGTCAACTTTTCCCTAATGGACTCTACTTGTGCTTGCGTCTGTAGATTTGCCTTTTTTTTAAAGTACCTACATTACCTTCCTGCGAGTAACACAACAACAAAGTGGGCACTGAATGAGCGTTTTTAAAATATACCTGATATTGTGGAAAATGGCGGCGAAATGTGTGCGTACGTGAGGTTATGCTTTCGATATGCATGCCGGTTTTTTTTTTTTGGTCTTCCTTATGTCTTCCTTATGTCTTCCCTATGTTTTCCTTGTGTTTTTCAGCTTCAGTGTGGTGCATCTTTCGTGAATATTTTACAGTCATTCTAGAAGCTTTGAGCGAAATTTGCCCGCCTAGCAGTCGATCATATCGGTTCCTTCCCAAAACGAATAGCTTACGAGGCACGCAAAGGCTCAGAGAGCGAAAGTGACACAAAAATAGCAAGGTGGCGGGGCAAGTGGCATGGAAGGGAAGAAATATTTCTTCACTTTCGTGGCCAAAGCCTATATATGCCCCCCAAGGTTTTCGTTTTCCTCTTGCGCGCTTGGGAAGAAAACGACTACTACGCGAGCTAGAGCGTAATCTGAACAATGAGCCGCAATTTGGGCGGACGGGCAAAGTGAGACTGCATGGAACTGACCTGTTTGGGCTTCTTTTACTTCGCTTCAGTCTGCAACTTGGCGGGTAATCGACATCAAGGGACATCGAAGATCACTGCTGATTATTCGCTGAACGTGGATGAGGTGTCACAAGACTGCGAACCGGCTCTTTAAATGCCGCGGCGTGCTGTCAGAATTGTATCAACTACAGGTTATGGTTGGTCAAATGTTGCAAAATTCAACAACGTGCACATCTATATTCAACAACTTATATTTATTTTCAACAAGATATATTTCTACTTCTATACTTTACTTTTATTATTTTTGTTATTTTACTTTTATTACTTTTATTATATTCAACAAAATGCATTTTCATTCAACTTCCACCAACACCATTTTGATTCAACAACAATATTTGTTCGACTTGAATTGCCAAATTTATCTTCTGCAACATAAGCATTTATTCAACTTCAATCATGCATAGCTATTTAACATACCTTCTTTACATACAACGTTTGGAAAAGTTCCCGGAAAGAGGCAGTAATACGAGGTATTACTGCCCGTGAAAATCAAGATGAAAGTGGGTTTGTTGCTGACTATGCGCGCAGTTACCTACGATATGATCCTACTGAAAGGTTATTTTGAGTTGGAAACAGGCCAGTCGGAAAGTGAAATCAGAGAAAGCATAACAGAGGTACTGAAGTAACGCTCACTTCCCATTTGTGCGACCAGATCATTTTGACTTTGTTAAAGTGCTACTACGATCTAAAAATTCACTTCCTTTTTCCTTCAGATTTTAAAAGCGTGTTTGTGTGACACCTGACTGCCAAAATCTTGAGCTTCGAATTTTATCCAAAGGCTGTTTTCCTTGAGTGCGTTTAGGATTTCACGGTCCGCCATTTCACATTCAAGACTGACTGATTGGACCTCAGAGGGTTGGATCGAGGATAAGATGACGTCAAAGACTCACTAGCTTAAAATTGCAGCGTGTAAACGCAGCTTATTGTACGTGCAAAACACGAGTTTAAAAGTCTGAATGTTCGAAACTCCCGTGACTGCATATTAATTAAGGCGCGTGCACACGCATTGCATTTTTAAACCAGTGAGTATGACGTCATCTTATCCTCGATCCAGCACTCTCAAGATTTTAAAATTAGTAATGGTGGAACATTAAGTAGGAAAATTTCAGTCAAAATAAACAGGTGTCTTTTTGAAATGAAGGCTTGTTATATAGTTTTGAAATACAAAGAAAAAGTAGAATTGACTTTTGGTCACAGTAGCACTTTAAGTGTGAGCGAAACAAAGTAAGTACCCAATGAAAACAAATCTCTTGAGTGAAATTACAACACGTTGTAGAATTTTGCAACATTCGGCCAACCATAATAGGCAAGTTCACCCGTAACATTAAAAATAGAAAAATTGCCCCATTTCATAGGGACAGCCCCGGTGCTAGAAATGCCGCGCGCTTACGGCCTCCGTCCCCGATTATGGCTCCTGGTGCTAAGTGCTACCGCCCTTAGTGACAGCGCAACCCTATGAAGCATTCCCTTTGTGCGATATCATACTTGAGAAAATAGCTCATAGAAAATACGTGCGCTGATTGGTTTAAAATCGTGTTTCTATTAAGCAATTTGATTATGATTATTATTGTAATCCTCATAAAATAGTAATAGATCACAATTTAAGTGACCGGGAATGACCCACATCACGAGAAAGCAAAAATATATGAATCTTAACGGCCATGGTTCCCCTTCTCCAAGCCAACATGACACTGAATCTGTAGCGTCTTTTTCAGTCTATGCGGTGTTTTCCTTTTTTAGTCGAAGGAATAGGGAAACACGATCTTATTTTATAATCATATCCTTCTGTTTTTTTTTTTGCTCTGAGGAAGAGTAGCGCAAGGATATTATCATGTCTTTTAATGTAATTTTCTCAGTCATATGATAAAGATATTATTATATGACTGAGAAAATTACTTAATCGTGATCAGCCGAGAGCAGGCCGATTTATCGTTAATTCTTCATTTGTACTGCAGTGCAAATTCACGCGCGCGCGTTTGTAATTTTCTCAGACAGATAATAAATAAATGAGTAATCGTATGAAGACCTATGAAAGCTCAAGCAATGAAGGATTTACACGACTCGTTGTATTTAAAAATTCTTTCAGATTGTACTCGCCTTAAGGCTCGTGCAATTTTGAGAGAATTTCAAATATCATATATTCCTAGTGTAAATCCTTACTGGCACTCGAGTTCATACGATAACATATACTAAATAAATAGAGAGAGGTCTGTCTTTTCTGCTGACGTGATAGTAAAATATTTTGTTGGAAGTCTATTTTCTCCTAGATCGATGTAGCTATTTACGGTCAAAAAGCTGTACATATATGTAATCCTTGATCTCACCGGATCTGAGATGAGACTATTGTCACACTAAAAAATGTCTTGAGTCGCTTCTGGAATTCTGTTACATATTTCGTAAAATATTTACTCTTATAACTGTAACAAAACTGAGAAACATAGCCAGTTGATTGCACAATTAACATTATACACCTAAAATCTTCACCTATTACATAAAACTTACATATCGTGTTTGTCACGAACACCATCTCGCCATGTGATCTGGCATTGTTATAGAATCGAACTGTAACGTAACAAAAAGTACCGATTTTTTTTATATCAAATACTATAAATTAATGTACTTACAGAGTTAACTTCTTAATCCAATTTGAAATCTAATGCTGTTTAAAGGGCCTAAGTCGGCGACACCTTTGTTTTAGTTTACGCACGAGCGTTTGGCTATTAGATTTATACAGTCGAACCCCTATTAAGCGGCCACCTATTAAACGGCCACCCCTATTAGGCGGCCAGCAATCGAAGTCCCAATGATGGTTTTTCTATTGTTTCTACCTCTATTAAGCGGCCAACCACTTTTAAGCGGTCACAGTCCATTTCCCCGAGGGTGGCCGTTTAGGGGTTCGACTGCATATCGAAACGAATGAAATCACTGTGAAACTACTAAAGATAATTAAACATGCTTTCAGCGACCCAACGTTTCACCATGCAATGTCAATAATTTCGATGGCATTGAAAATGGCATCGAAAATGGCGGAGGCCGACTAGGGTCCTTTAAGGTAGCATTGCATGAGCTGAAGTGACACTTATGAAGACAATCTATTAAGCCCCCCCCCCCCCCCCCCCGCACACACACTACACTAGAGGAATTTGAAAACGCAGCTTTATTTCTACGGTCAAGCCTACAGCCCACACTAATCCAGACCGTACACGGAGCTTTTCGAAAACGCTCTTCAAACCGGAGGAATTTGAAAACACCGGCTTTTGCGTTTTCGTGTGGATGGAAAACATTTTGAAAACGGAACTTTTCGAAAACGATGACGTGGCGATAATCATGTGATTTCCCACTCCGTGCTTTCCTCAAACACAGATCCAAAATGACCGGTGATTGATGCGTTTTCAAATCTCTCCGTGGTAGTGTAGACGGAAAACGTGTGATGCGTTTTCAGAGTGAAACTTCCGTTTTCAAATTCCTCAGGCGTAGTGTGGACGGCGCGTAAATTTAAACCTCGTTGAACAAAGTCCTTTGGGTGACTTTCCTGAGAAAAAAGCAACAAAACCTTTCTTAATGAAAGAAATCATTACCACAGGACCATGTAAATGTTGTTTAAACACTTAAACGCTACTTAATTGTAACTACCCTGAGTTTGAAACGTAACTGTACTGATGCTAGTTTACTACGTGAAATAGGCCCTTTGCACGATCCGGTCACATGGTACAAAATCACACGTGCTGGGACGCAAGTTGCTTTGAGTGGGACTTCCAAAACAAAGGCAGGTCAAGGTGGACTGGTACGAGGTGCTTTGTTTTAAAAGTCCCACTGTGCAACCTGCGTCCCAGTATGTGTGATTTTGTACCATGTGACTGGATCGTTCAAAGGGCCTATTCAATCAGTGAAGTTCTCAAGCCATACACCATAAAATTTAAACCTCTTTCGTCCTAGTAAGGTAAAGTGCGCATATTTGAAATAACTATTACATTTTACGTCTACAGATACATTCTGTGGCGTAATAATGCGTGGACATTATTTCTTACGAAGAGTATCGACAAAGAAATATTTCGCCTACTGTTGCATAGTTATAAGGTATTCAGGGTAGCACTGATTGTCGCAAAATACAACAAAAATAGACGGGTTTCCTTGATTATTGACCGCTGATTCATACAAAATCTCTGGTCTCCATGCGTTCTTTGGGGGAGGCACCATCATTGAAGAATTGCCTACACAATACTGCCCGACCAGGACCCGGGCAAGGTACATGTGGCGGGCCCCGACTCCTCCCCTTGCGTAATTAAGTGAGCATCGAGCGTCTCTTGCAAAATACACACCGCGTCCATACTTAGTTCCTGCAAAGGAACACAAAGTGCGAGTCAAGGGATGGATTCCAACAAATAACAGCATTAAAAAAGAATGAATAAAAACAACTATGATCAAAATGGCGGGTTTTCTGTGATTCACTACCTTGAAATAATGGCTCAAGAACAAAACAACAACAACAACAACAACAACAACAACAACAAAAGAGGGAGAGAAGATGGAGGTCCCCATACTTGAACTCCTCTGATGAGACTTATTTAAAATCTATTGTCAGTTCTGTCTCAGATTGCGTGCCTCAGTATCTTTAGGTCGACATCTGATAGATAATTTAGACATAGGGCATCAAATTCTTTTTGTTAGGGGAGACAGCGTAGAATTGAATAACCCGTTAAAGAATTATAAATATATTTCAAATAGTTATTAAGGGACGCAAGGATTCTTTCCTTGTTTTCTCTTTTTCTATCTCTCACTTGGGCATCATGGATTGCACAATGGCGAGAGCGCTCGCCTTCCACCAATGTGTTCGTTGTTTCAGACGCGGTTGTCATTGTTGTTTTTTTTTCTCGGCATTACTCTGAGCATTTTTCCCCGGGTTGTTTGGTTTTCCTCCCTCGCTCCAAATTGTAATACGCTCTCCATGCACAAGCCCCTCAATTGTTCGTGGGTGAATAGAGATTCTAACATTTTCTTTACAGTTTTTCCCTTGATGGCCTTTTGTCTCTAAATACGGTTTAAATTTGTCTCTAAAAACTTGCTCCATCATAAACGTTACTTTCGTTACTCACCCCCTCCCCCCATCCAGAACAACAGGTTATTAAAAACACTTACCATGAGCCCCACATAAGCTTCTATTAAATCCTTGAGTGTTGATATGGCTGACATTTTTCGCGTCGGTTCCATGAAACAACTGCCGTTCACTATTCCTTCCAATGTCCTTGTCCACCTTTTGTTTTCTTACCATGTAACACTGGTAAAGATGAGGATTCTGTATTCTCTCTATTTTGTGAATAGTCACTCCATAAACGGTAGCTTGGAACCTGAACAGGACAGCTTGGTACTCAAGGGAACTTGGTGAGAGTTCTACTGTGTGCACTGTCATGTTAGCGCTTGGCATTGGATCCCAATATTCGGGAAGAGGAATTCCTAAAGACAGAAATGTTTGCTAACTTAACCTTTAGTCTAGATGGAAACAGATTCAAAATCATCAATTGTAGTTTCAACTGTTATCAAATGGTTGAGAAAATCCTCGTTGTGATTGGCTGAGAACAGGCCAATTGAAATATATTTTTTAATTTGCACCGCGGTGCAAATTAACGCTTGCGCTTTCGTAATTTCCTCAATCACAAAATAAATGACTAATCGTATGAAAGCTCGAACCAAGGATTTATATACATTACTGGTGATATTTGAAAATTCTTTCACATTACACTTGCCTAAAGGCTGGTGAAGTTTCCAAATATCACTAGTTGTGTAAATTCCTAATCGCACTTGCATTCATAGGATTACTTGTACTAGGCGTTAAGAAAATCATCGAAAGGGGATGAAAAGCTAGATTTCATTACGTCACGATCATATCTTCATCTCTTCCTCTCCGCCCCACCCCTCCCCCCGTTTCAAATATACGACCTTTCCTATGTTCACTTATATCTTCACCACGTACGAGTACATGTATATTACGAACTCACCACGTGATCAGCTCCCAGTTGGCTTGATAGCTCAGTTGGTAGAGCACTGCACTGGTATCGCAAAGCTCATGGGCTCGAATCCCGTTCAATCCTATTTTTTTTTTCAGGCTTTTATTTCAGAACTACGAAAGCTGTGTATGTAACTGCGATGATCAATCATGTCTTCGTACTGTTTTAAAATTGGTAAAGGGTATCGGAAAAGCTTTGGAAATTGTGATCTGTATAATGTATATTGTAAACTAAAACTCTTTAGCATGACTTGCCTTTTTAAGGTTGTTTTACATATTATTATGGCGCGCAAGAAAGTTCTGAAAAAACGAAAACGACTCTTACTTTTAACAGTTAGGCACCTAATAAGCAATAAGGCCACAAGATCATTCAGGACAGTGCCCAGTCCAACACCTGAAAAATGTCCCATCAGCAACAAAGCAATCTGATTGGTTGATTTTAGTTACTGGCCCTCTGAACTAACTTAGTGTGCGATTCTTTAAGAAAATCCAGGATTGGATTCTTAAATCCGAAAACGTTTCGGATTTTGCGTTTCTTTTCTAAACAGATTAATCCAAGATCTCTCGAATCATGGTGCGTCAAAGGAACCGAAGAATCCTTGCCCAGAGTGGATTCTTCGGTTCCTTTGATGCACCATGATCCGAGTGATCTTGGATTGATCTGTTTAGTAAAGAAACGCAAAATCCGTTTTCGGATTTAAGGATCCAACGTTGGATTTTCTTAAAGAAACGCACCCTTAGATGTGTAATAAAGGTTCATCCCAGCAGAGTGCAAGTGTGTTTCCACATTTCTGTAATGTCTGCTGTCATTTTAAACAACGTCATTTCCAGTAATAAACTGTCACTAACCTTCTTTAGCTCCCTTCATCTTCCTCTTCAGTGTAATTTGTTCACCAGTTCGTTGTCCGCGGCCGGTTTTTGCCTTCAAATCGATAACAAACTGCTCTCCACGTAAAGATACGTGTACTCTGGGATCATCTTTGCTGCACGCCATCTCAATCCTGGCGTTGGCTTTCCGACCAAAAGCCTTTTTACTACCATGTATTTCATAACTCCATTCTATGTTCCTTGACACCAACTGTACCTGTTCTTCTTCCTGGCTCTTCTTTATTCTTTCGCTAATCTCTTTCCAGATTTCCCCGATCATGCCGGACACATCAGTCGATTGACCTTGTACGACGATGCCATTAGCATCTGCCTCGACTTCAAGTTTGACGTCACGATCCTCGGCTTTTCTTCTCAGGCTGTCAACCTGTTTATGCGAAAGTTGACTAATGACCTCATTTGTGACGTTCTGCGTTGCACAAGCTTCAGAAAAACCTTTCTTCAGAGATTCAATGGCTTCTTCAACACCTGTTTTCTTGCCAAGAACACAAATGTGTACAATGTCATCTGTATCATTTGCCCACGGGTAAGAATTTGTTGTCTCCCGGCACACACCACCTGTTGAAATTCTTAACCTCTTAAAACGAGATTGTATTTTACTGATTAACCCACTCTTTGGGTGCACAGGAGATAATTTGTGCTTGGCTATCAATTTGTCGATCTCTTGTTTGAAGGCAGCTGTTAATGCCTGATCTTGCTGGAACACGACAAATCGGATATCCTGCAATTTAGAGCCAGGGTTAGCTTGGCAAAAGCTGATCGTTTCTTCTAACATGATTCTTGAGGCTGCGTCTCGTGGAAAGTTGAGTTTCCCAGTGCCTATGACAGGAAATGCAATGGACCTTACTCCAAGCTGTTCACCCTTCAGCAGACACTTTTGGACGATGGCCCGTAGAGTCTAAAGCAAAAAGAAAGGGCGAAAAATGGCTTTGAAAGTGGACTGTCTAATGAGCCAGTAAAACCCCACCAGCAATGTTCATGCAAAAAAATCTAGCCCATTTTCTTTTTTAAATTCGTCGCAGGATTGTCATCTCCCTCGATCTCCCCCAACGGTAACTATCCTTGCTCTTTTGTCGTCTTGCCATTGGTATTAAAGATGATTTCCAGTCCGTACTGCGCACTCTCGAGAGTTTGTTTGCATTTTTTTGATTTGTTTCATGTTGTAAACATTTCGCAACTACTTACACGAAGTAAATTCAAAGTTTCAAAACAACCGCCATTATGGATGCGAAGCGGTCGAAGCTTTATACTATGTTCTTTCTCATGTCACTTGTTGAAACAACTTCGCAGCCGTAAAAATCCATGACGCTGTTGGAAAAAGAACTTGAAAGGCCTCAAAGATAGGCATGCGGTTCGTAACGAATAACATCGATTCGAATTCCATCGAGTGAGATTTATAATGTTTATAAACATTAGGGTGCTGAGACTGCGCAGTACGAACTGGAAATCATCTTTAACTACCCTGAAAGATTGGAAGAATCCAAGAAAGCTTTGGAAACACTCGCCTGCAGGTCGTGTCCCTCATTCTCCCACCCGTCTACTCGTGTTTCCATAACTCGCTGGAAACAAGGAAATGAAAGTGTTTTTACTTCACGTTATTTATCTTTGATTGAGAGGTAATGTTGCGCATTGCCTGAAAATTATACACTGCAAATGTACTTACCACTTCCCCTTGGCCACCTTGCCACTGACAACAGTTTGTGTGGATCACGTGGTTGGTCAAAGGTAAACCAGAATTGACAATAATGTCCCCAACGTTTGGATTTGCCATTGCAAGAACATCAACATTGACCATCGCTTGACTGGAAGCTCCGACTGAACTGACCAACACATCAGCCTGCAATTCAAGTTTAAAAAATTCATTCGGGACGAAAAAACGACAGAAAAAAGGCCAACACAAAGGAATGCATCAGCTAATATAAGGAGCGCGGAAAAAAATTCAGCAATTCTCACATGGGATGGAAATGGTAGGACTACGATCACGCGCCTTATGTCAGTCCTCTGGGCTCATGATCATGGTCTAGTGTAGGCGAAGGGTTTCAGAGTCCAAAGACCGTAACATATCGAGGCTGATACTTGCGAAATTTTAAGACTGTTTTAAGAATAAACTCGAGGCTCAGATTTGAAAAGAATATAATTTTGTGTGTTGACCATCGCTTAACTGGAACTAAACCGTATAAAATTCTTCCTTTCTCTAAACGGTAAAACTAGCCAAAAAACAACGAAAACAGCATTAGAAGTATGTTCGATGCTAGTAACATTTCTACAAGAAGTTATGTGCGTCATATCAGGCTAATGCCTGCAGGCTGGCTCCAAAGTTACCGTTTGAACACCATCCAGACACCAAATACATTCGAAAACAGAAATATCATATCATACGCTATAATCTAAGAATATTCACAAGAATATTCCGCCTCGGCCGGAATAACAATATTCTTACAAAAAAGGGCGTTTGAAGAGCCAGTTTTAGTTAATGAAGAACGAAAAACAAACAAAGAAGTAGTTGATTAATATATTTTGCCAGGAGCCCATCACTAGAAGCGTGCAACTCCCATACTCCCATACTTTGTCACGGCATTTCTACAGACCGGTCTATTTTTAGGCCTTTTTTTTACCGCGAAATAAGTCAGTTCCAGTCTACATGAGCGCGCATCGGCAAGGAAAAAGATGGCGGCCTCAGGTGGACATGTCGACGTAATAAAAATAAAGTAATAAAATACGCCAAGAGAATATCTATTAAATACACTAATTCCCTCTCTGTTTTTAAGTCCGTGCTTGTGATTGGTCACTGAGGTTTCTACGGGGGTTTAAATTCGTGGTAAATTCAATCAAAAAGTAGATCTGTGATAACCCTGTGACAGGAACACGGGGTAATTGCACTCTCCTAGTGATGGGCTCCTGATTTTGCACTTGAGTGACAGTAGACCAAATTTAAAATATATAACTGACAGTTACGAAATAAGGCGTTTTCCTGAAATCTGACCAACTGCAACTGAAGTAATAAGCCGTGGGTAGTTTCGACGATTGATGGTTTACTGACAACCAATCAAAATTAAGAATTTGGCAGCCTGGGTACAGAATAGTGATCAAGCAGTTTCCCTCCGCACTCACCTTCTCTGTCTCTATGTTTCCAGGTCTCCATGATATTTTGTGATGGCCTTGAGTCATCACCAAGGTAAAAACATTAGACCCGCTCACAGCAGCGACGTCCTCATCATCATCTACATCACCGTCGTCATCGTCGCTTCCAGAAGAAGCAGAATCTACAGCCGCTACTTGGCTGCGTAAGTCATCCCACCTTTGGCCAAACTTCTTCTGGACTTGAATCGCACAGCTGTGATCCTTTTCCACTGATTTCACAAGAAGATGTCCTTTACCACTGTCAAAGAACTTCCGGAGGCCTGGCTGTTTCACGTCAAATGTTTCAGAGGCAGTGTCCTTTATTAGAGCATCAAGCTTCCTTCTCGCACGAATCAAACCTTCTTTGTTTCCAAAAATGTCAAAATCCTCATTGCCTTTTCCTTTATTAATCTTCACTTTAAAATATTTCAGTTGATTTTCAATAGAGCGCAAATCTTCCTGGCGACGCTCAGAAAGATACTCTCTGATAATCGGAGATGAACATTTAAACTGTTCTTCCCTGATGTTTTCGCTTTCCAAAAGCTTCGTCACGAGCCTCACAGCATTGTCCGCATGCGCAGCTGACGTGCCCACAACCCTGGTGTCTTTGTCAATGGCGAACACTACTTCCACATTGTTACTTTCCAACTCACACTTCACTTTCATTAGTCCTTCTTCCGAGCCTAAAACTTTCAAGATGCTGTCGGACAGAGTCAATTTCCTTTCAACCATATCTGACATTTGCTTTTGTAGCATCTCAGTTGCTTCATTAATATGCCGCTCAGGACCTTCAAAATAGATTCCCTCGCCTTCGGTGTCTGGCTTTATCTTCAGCTTCGTGTTCTTCTCTTGAAGTTTCTCGCCAAACTTGATCTTCTTCAGCAGAATCAAGCGTTCTTTTGGAACGTATACTCTTAGTGTTTTTCTAGTTTCCGCCCGGTATATCTCTTCCAATTTAGATCTCAACTTCTTTTGGTAACCTTCCACATCTGTGCTCAATGAAACGAGTCTGACAGCAAATGTGTGATCGATAGTTTTGACCAGCGGAGGATCCTCTCCCAAGCAGGCGCGAATACTGGATAACTGTGCTACAACGGCTCCCCAGAAATCCTTGTTGACTTGAACGTCGCGCTTCACAAAGTTGCCGAGGTAGTTTTGTATTTCATCGATGTACTCGGATTGCCACGAATCACTGTCGTCTCCTCCTCGGTACACTATTACAGCCATTTTGTTGTTCTGTTTCCAGGTAATTTCACTCTTCTTTGCCGCCAGAGAGTTGCTTAGTTCATCATGAAATGCTGTAGTGGTGACGAATTCCATTACATCCGGGTCTACAGCTATGTGTAGCTGCTGCGTTTTCGCTTCGGACTGCTGGCTCACTTGTTCCTTGTCGACGCCACCGGCGGTATTTCCCAGTCCACCTGAATCGCCTAGCACGTCGACTTCCTCACTTTCTAGAAACTCATGACAAATTCCCATTGACAGTTGCGCTTGATTTAAGGCATGTGATTTTTCTTCACGTCTGGCTAAAACTTTTTCCATATCTGTAAACATAACGAAAAGAAAATAATTAGGAAAATTAGGATTAGAAAAAGGTAAGCCGATATAAGCCAAGGTCAGAGAGGGGAGGAAGAGAGGCGTCTTTTGATACCCTTTACCAACTTTCAACGCTTGTAACTAGAGAAGCGTTGTGGCAAATTTGGTAGCTTTTTCCTTGGATTTATCCAGGACCAAATTGGTTCGATGTTTCAATCTTCCTTCTTAAACTCATCAACAATTCATCAAGTTAAAACAAAGAAAGTCACAACCATGAAGGAGGTTTGGAGACCCGGTCTTGATTAGCATAGATTTTGACGATTTTACTTTTCCGTTTACTCCTTTGTTTTGTTTTGATTGAGAAGATATATCAAACACTCGAGATAGTATTTCATTGGCTATCCAAACACCTCGAATTTCGTCAAGAATATTCCGCTGCGCGTCGTATTTTCAACTCCCTTCACGGTGTTTGGATTTCCCGATGAAACACTGTCTCTCGTGTTTGATATATTACATGAAATTGACGAACTTTCTTTTCATGTCTAGCGAGTTTTCCTGATGTTAACGCATAATTCTCTAGATTTCTTCCGGTAACATATACCGTTTGTAAGGAAATTTAGCTTTCGATTTGTCTTTCTATTTGTCTGTTTGTTTTATTTGACTACTTTATTTTGAGCCAATTTTGCTGGTGCATTCAATGTTCTGGAGATAAAAGGAAATATTTTTGAACCCACGTTAAATCCTCTAAATTTCATCGTCATAGCCTTGTAACTCTTTTACAGGGCGAGGGCCACAAATGCGCCCCTCCCTCCACCCCTCGGTCTAAATATAGTCCAAAATAGTCAGAAAAGGTACAACCAACAACGTGACAACATTAGAACCAATTCATTCCGAGTATGATCAACATGTTATTTCTCCTTAGGACATCAAGACAGATAATAAGGGTATTTAACCCTTAGTCGATCTGTATGGGAGAATCTTGACCGAGGTCGTGTGTACAGACGTCACTGCGTTCTGTCTGTACACACGACCTCAGTCAAGATTCTCCCATACAGACCTCCTGCTTGGATAATAAGAGCTAAGGAAAGCAATCAACTGGGAATACAAAGCTGAACCAAATCATTTGAATGTAATCAATTAAAGAGTGCTAACCCATCGTTTTTTTCACAGTTTAAAGTGTAGTTTGCACAGAAATAAAGTTGCTGTCTAGTGTATCCCATTCTATTGCACTGCACTGTATTGTAGGTTGCAACCCTCGCTAGTTCTGAATGAGAAAAATATCTATATAATATGTGTGGGGTTAACATCAATGTTCTCTATTTAGAGATACCAAATTCCTTATGTTGTTTCCAGACTATTGCGATATTCCGCTCCCACTTTGCTACCCGGGGGGGGGGGGGGCTCCCATATGGAGTGGACGGGGATGCTCGTCGGAAATTTTGAATTTAACTCCTAAAAGAGACCAATCTGGGCGTGGCCGAAGCTTATGCAGACCCCTAAAAGAGACCAGTTTATAAAACAGACAAATGAAAAGTACAGTGACTTTTAATGATGGCGAATTTGTTTATCTGAATTGAGTAAATATAAAGAATCAAAATTCTTTCTGTTTTGTTATTTCTTCGCGTGCAACCCTTAACAAGACCTTGACGGCTAAAAATATTGGCATTTTGCCCAGAACACCCTAAGTGAGACCAAAATCCGAAATTTACACCCCTAAGCGAGATGACGAGCATCCCCGTCCATTCCATATGGGAGTCCCCCCCCCCCCCCGGGCTTTGCGACCCTCAACATATAGTTTCTTTTTTCCTTGTCGTTCACTTGGGGTTTTAGTCGTTTGAAATAACGGCACTCGGAACCGAGGGCGTAGCCAGGATTTTTCAAACGGGGGGTCACATTGTGCCAAAGTGAGGGTACTCACCAGATTGTCATGTCGACCTCCATGCCGTGTTTTAGGTTGTTTGCTTAAAGTACACCTAACCCCAAACCTCACAAAGGGGGAGGGGGGGGTCACGGGCACCCCAACACCCCCCTAGCTACGCCCTCATGGCAGACATCCAAAATTTTGGGTAAATGATGCAACATTTGCTGAACAAGCACTATATATAGTTTTGAACTTCTTCGTCTGAAGCAAGCTGACTACTAACTGCAGCTACAAATGAGTTACAAACCTCCTGGGTCTTGAAACACAACTATATCTCTACCACTTTTGGCTACAAATTGCACCCTTTTCACAGGACCCCCACTATTTCTTCGACTTTCAAATTGCAGTTGGATGGCATCATGGGTAGTGTTATCTGAAAGACCGGTGACAAGAATGCTCTTACAAGCTTGTTGCATGGAAACCTCAGCTGAATCTAATTTTCTTTTCTTGCCTTTGGTCTTGATTCTTCTGAAATCTAAGAAATATAACAATAATCATTAAGGTTAAAGCCTCAGACGTACAAGCTAACTCATCCCCCCCCCACAGTGGTACAAAAAGGGGGTGGATGGACCCCTTGTCCCTCGGGTTTTCGTTCTGTTGAGGCACAGCGAAAAATATTTTCATTAATTAGATAGCCCCAAGCTTGCCCTACAAAAATGATACCATATTTGTTGCTTGTGACGTCATATGACGTCAAATGACGTCATTTGACCCACCATTTTGGATCCGCCACCTTGGGAGTTAACTATTTTCTTAAGAAGTCAAGAAATAACAGAAATTACGACAAAATCAAGCCAGAATGCTTATGAATTGTAAAAATTGGTGAATTTCTGGAATTTGATGAAGAAAATGGAAAAAATGCAGAATTATGTCACAAAAGTTAATTTTTGGCCAAAGCTACTTGGAATTTGCAGTTGCCATGGCAATGCCAAAAATGATGGACACACAATTATTGACATATCAAAATTTTTGCGAAGGATGATTGAACAGCCACTGAACATTTCAGCTTCTTAGAGTAAATCGCCTTTTCAAAACTTTGAAAAACCTTATGAGGCACAACCCCTCATTTACGTCTGAGGGTTAAATTAAATTATGTGGAAATTCACATCTCCTCTGAGTAAGGAAACTTAAAGCACATTTACAGTTCGACTACAATAATTCTTGGAAGTAAATAGAAAGAAACTTTATTAACCTCAATGAAGAACACTGCACTAAAACGTTTCACCTTATGTATGATGACATACTTTATCCAGAACCTTGGGCAAGACACTTAACTCTCACAGTGCCTCTCTCCACCCAGGAGTATAAATGGGTACCGGCGAATTGTTGGGAAAACCTAACAAATTGCGGGGGAGTGACCTGCGATGGACCAGCATCCCGTCCAGGGGGAGTAGAAATACTCCTAGCCGCTTCATGCCACAGAAACCGGGATAAGCTCTGGCAGCTATGAGCCAGTCAGCTCCAAGGCTTCACTTCCTTTATCCAGCACGATTACGAGAAAAAAGTCAGAAACATGGTCTTACTGACTGCAACCTTTTGGTCTTGATGTGGGTTTCCTGCTCCCAGATATCAATAGGATTCTAAATGGTGCTCATTTCAAATAGGTTTTCATGCATGTCAAAACATAAGCCAAAACTGATCAATGACGTTGGTTTAAGAAAGTACAATGTAGCAAACAGTGTTAATTTATGATTGCAGTTGAATAAGTTTAATTACAAATCTCCTTGCAGGAAAAATGTTTTACATACACCAGGAAGCACTCAGGAAAGATAAAGAGACCACTAAAAACATCAAAAGTCAACTTCAAACTTACTGACTCAGTTGTAACATGTCATTCATATATATGTGACTGATACACATGGTTGCCTTCAAATTAAAGGGAACCTTGGAGAAATGCCGTTAACTATGAACCGAGAAGGAGATTGGGTGGTTAAGATGGAGAAAGTCTGAGGCAGATCACGAATGACAAACTTGAACTGATTGGCTAAACATTCAAGCTTAATAGACTAGTAAATGTCTTAGGGCTTAGTCATTCGTAATGAAGGTTTCTATGAACTAAACTTCTTTTGTGCCAAGTTAAACTAAAGGGCCACAGGTGTGGTGTCTCTTGCATATATTTTTGCTGTTTAACATTTATTTTTAGAAAATAACCTAGATCGATTATGCTGATTGGTTTAAAATCATGTTTCCATTTAACTATTAGATTATGAGCTTGAGATAGTTGACTTAACATTCTAATTCACTACAAGTAGTAATACCTTCAAACGAATGTAAATTATTTACTACATAAAGATGATTTCCAGTCCATTCTGCGCACTCAAGAGTTTGTTTGCATTTTCTGTTTTATTTCATGTAAGACATCATAAAATGTAAACATTTGGCAACTACTTACATGAAGTAAATACAACCGCTATTATGGATGTGAAGCAATCAAAGCTTTAAGCTTTGTTCTTTCTCATATCACTTGAAAAAACAACTTTGCAACTGTAAAAATCAATGAAATTGTTGAAAAAAGAATTTGAAAGGTCTCAAGGATAAGGTATGTGGTTCGTAATGAATAACATCGATTGGCATTCCATCGAGTGAGATTTATAATGTTTAATAAACATTAAGGTGCTGAAACTGCACAGTACGGACTGGAAATCATTTTTAAATATCCACAGAAACAGGTACAACGAAGCATGGGTGGATCGCATGCGGACCCTAAAGAATAGAGAACAAACAAAGTACCACAACCAAAAGAAACAACAGAAAACAAACAATGCTGCTGGTTTGGACTGTCACGCCATCAGAAATAAAAATCGTAACAATTCAATAAATTACTCAAGAATCTGGGGTATGATAGATGATTGTTATATAAACAAGCTCAACAAGATTGAGGTCTGTACGGTTTTTCATTCGCGCGTAATTTGGAGAAGGGTTTATAGAGCTTTGTGCGGAGTCGCCATGTTGGTGCCCATCGTAGGGACACAAACATGGCGGCCGTAAAGTAACAGAAACATCTGTCACTGAATTTTGCTATTTAAGCGAAAAGTTATTGCTCTAGAGCGCCGACACATTGAAATTAACACCTCTTCTAAAGCAAGAACTGTTCAGTTAGCGAAAACTTACGCGGGGACTCATTTTATTGACCTTCACAAGAGCCTATTTGATGTCACGCAACGCATAAACTTGGAAAATAAAACGCACTCTAAAAATGAAGAACACTGGCTGTCGAGCTTAAACGTGGTGAAACGTCAAGTTATTAGAGAGTCTTACATTTGATGAAACTAGGTTTTCAGTAGGATTTTGGAAAATGATGGCGTCACATGAAAAGCAGCAATTGGAAGAAGCACAAAAACAAATGCTGACAATGCTAAACGTAGGCTCACCGCAAAAAAGCTGCTGATCTGTTGACGAGAGGGAGGTCTTAGTTCTCTTTTCTGGCCCGTGGTGACCTTGCATGGCTTGCCTTCGTTTACGTTTCGCCGCGTCCTTAGCCTTCTTCAACTGTTCCTCGGAACCGGAGGCCAATTCATCAGAGGCATACTCGTCCACTACTGTCCAACCGTCGGCACTCTTATCGGCTATTCGGATCAACTCTTGGCATTCTTTGCCTTCGAAAATCAAATTAGTCACATCTTTGTTTTCGGGAACATTGAATCGATTTGGGCATTATGTTCAAACTGCTTCTGATTACCTTTGAATTTCATGACAGTAACCGTACTAACCTGCTTGTCCATCTTCGATTGCTCACTCCACAGGTAGGCCAAACTCGTTATGTGAGCTGTTCAATAATACACGGAGGCGTAGTTAATAATTAGTCATAACCTTCGTTACAAGAGACTGCATTGAAAATACTTCTGTCGCTGTAAGGTGTGCGAAATTGGCAAAACAATTTTCCTTTAAACTCGCCTAAGTTGTTGTTGTTGTTGTTTTTTTGTCGTTTCTTACGATTCTACAGCGTTGATGGCGTCTTAACGCCGTTGTGAGCTGGTTGGTTTTCTCCCGGCATAGTCAATCGAACCCAATCGAACTAAATCGAACTCGTTCGGTTGAGATCAGCAATCGAACCAAATCGAACTCACATAAATAATTGGACTATCGAACTAAATCGAACTTTTGATTTCTAAATTCTTGGTTTTTTGTGAAACTGGTGCTGAAAATCAATAACAAGTTTTTCGAGGCCTGAGTTATGTCAGTATAACTCGTGTTTTTCATGTTTTCGAGACCACATAACGTTATCTTTGGTAATCTTTGTTCAAGCGAATTTACTCACCGAACACAATCGAACGCAACCCACTGGAAGCTACTGGGCTGGGTTCAATTTAGTTCGGCCGCCGAACCCAATCGAACACAATCTAATGGATTTAGTTCGTTCTCGGGTTTGATTTGTTCGATTGAGTTCAATTGGTTCGAACTCACAGGAACTCACACTAAAATCGATGTTCGATTTGGTTCGATTGCCGAGCTCAATCGAACTCAAACAACGGATTAAATTCGATTGAGGCCCGATTCATAGGTCGCATTTCTGCCGTGTCGAATTCAATTCATCGAATTAAATTCGACAGAAACTCGACGTCTAAATCGGCTGCCGCATTTCTGCCGCACGTTCGACTGGTCTTGTCGCATTATCCGACAGAAATGCGACACCGATTCAGACGTCGCATCTAATGCATACATTATGTTAATGTAGTGAGCATGCGTACATGTTTTCCCGCCAAAGAAAAAGGAGAAACTTGGCCATTCTCGACCCAATGCAACCTGAACATATTGCAACACATACTGCTCCGTTGTCAGTCTTCTCCTTCTCGTTCCATTGGCGGACAATTTTTCGCAAAATTAAAGTCCTTCGTCGCTCAGTATTTTCGTCCGCCATATTGAATTCTCTGCGTTTAAGGGGGTCTTATACTCTCAGATATAAATTTTTCTCCAGAAAACCATTTTTTTGGAACATGGAGATTCAACATCCCTGTCCATTTGAAACGATTTTCCTCTAATTACTCCTGAATTTACGTTTAAATTAAGAAATCTGAACACTTCTAGCTATATTTCAACATAGCAACACCCATAGCAACCATTGTTTACAATCTAAAAGTACTCACAAAATGGATTCAATTCAATACATTTTAATGATACTTTACGCTTTAAAGATGTGTAGTTATGAGAATTTTGCATCATGGTCCTGAACATTATTTCTTCTACCATCTTATACGCTCCTTATACTTGGATAACATTTCTATGACTGGTGTGTATTCGGGTGTTCAATGAAACATTTATGTAAAACCTTTAAATATACCCCTCCTCCTGCCCCTAACCTCCCCCCCCCCCCCCTAGTTCACAGGGCTAATTTGGGCTCTCGGAGACCGAAGTAAGACTTTAAAGCCTTATTTCTCAAAATGACCAAATATACGGATCATCAATATCTCGCACACGATATCTCCACTGGGTTTTAACCGAATGTTGTCAAATTTTCAACATTGATGAAGGACACAATTATCTAGGTCTTAAACCTCCAAAATTTGCAATTTATGAAATTTTTTCCTGTTATTTAGTTAATATAGTCAATATTAGTTAATATTTATACACTTTTCCAACATTTCACGAGAACAACCCCCTCAAAACACTGTTTTCTGAGGTTTGTCTCCTGGACAACTTGCTTATGGACAGGATGAACTTAATTCCATACTTCTCGAACCATTCATTATTACGTTGTCGTGTTTATAATGAACACCACTTTTTAACACTAAGGAGCTAGTTATTCATTGACTATCGTGGCACGTGAGCTGGAAAAGCTCATTTTTGAAGTCAGAGTGCAAAGGCCTTTAACGTGATACCAAAACTGTTCCACAGAGTTGTTTTACAAAAAACAAAAAAAAATTTTAGGTATAAGACCACCTTAAAACATTTTCCGCTGGCCGACATATCCGACAGTATAAATTCTGAATTAAGTGCGACACAAGTGCGACGTATGAATCCACAGTCGCATTTTTGCCGCACTTAATTGAATTGAATTCGACACGGCAGAAATGCGACGTATGAACTGGGCCTGAGTTCGATTCCCGAACGTTCGATTGACTATGCCGGGTTTTCTTAGGGTGGAAAACCGACCTGCTCACAAAAGGTCTAAACCCGCAGCTAAGAAGGTTTTAATGCAAAAATCATAAGAAACGACAAGAAAACAAGTTAGGCGGGTTTGGAAATGTTAATGCAAATTTTGTACACTTTACAGTGACAAAAGTATTTCCCATAAAATCTCTAATTATTAACTACGCTCCGTATAGTTAATATATTAGGGTTGAACTCAGGTTGATACAGTTGACGAAATCAACTATCATAGACTTGCACGAACTATTGACGTAATGATGGCGCGCGCAAAGTGAATTAACATTATGGCGATCAAAGTAAACAAGTCTTTTTTTTTCATTTTTATGTCACGGAATTTTCTAAAATAAATAGGAAACATTTTCTCCGTGTTTCTATCAGAACAATTAGATCATGAGCTCGAGATTTCTATCGTGTGATAGTTGACGAGGGCGCAGCCTGAGATGAACTATCACGAATAGAAATCGAGGGCGAATAATCTAACTGTTTTAGTATAAATCTACTGTCCGTTCAAAACTTTATCTAAATCCTCTTCACACACGCTTCGAAAACGAAAAAAAAAAAAAAAAAAAAAAAAAAAAAAAAAGAAGCCGCCAGTTCGTTAACAAGCGCACACTGCTACGCTACTTACTATCTACGACAAAATAGATAGTGAGTAGCGTAGCCAATCAGAGAACGGCATTCGTGAGAGAACGCTAGTAGATTTATACTAATTAGCTCTTATTAACCGAGTAGGAGGTCTGCATGGGAGAATCTTGACCGAGGTCGTGAGTACAGACCGAACGCAATGAGGTCTGTACACACGACCGAGGTCAAGATTCTCCCATACAGACCAACTTAACTCGGTTAATAAGATGTTTATTATATGGCAAACAAGAAAAATTTAAATCGTTCAATGAAACTGGTTTGCTGACATTTTGCTTGCAAACGGAGATGAGGTTAACTTAAACCCGCCGAAATTTGCTCGTCCTCTTTACTTTTTTTTTGTCATCAGGCTTTTCGGCACTTCCATAAATGATTGAGAAGAAAATAAAAGAAAACGGTGAACATTTTTGTATTTTAGTTTACTACTTTTTCAACGCAAAATGAAACCGGTCTAGATGCCGGTCTAGATGCCGGTTTAGATGGAAAAATCTAGACCGCGGTCAATATCGATTTCAGCCAATCAAATTCGTGAATTCGGTAGTTCCCAGTCCTTGTGAGACACAGCCATATAATAAAACGCGATATAAACGCGGTACATGTTTTATATTTCTTAAATGTGATGCTATTTTGATTTAATGTACATATACATTATTAATACAGCTTGCACGTGTTGACACACTCCAAAAGTGGTTGCTTATTACATGAGAAATGGTTTATATTTGGTTGAGCGGGGCAGCGAATTATAGTGGATGATAAAGGGAATTTTCACTTTTAACCCTGAATGCATACAGTGATGTATAAACAAACAGATTTATATCTAGCGTTTGAGTGTAAACGGGAAAATGTTTTAAGAGACAATGTTTCTACAACAACGCTTTCTTGTTTGGAGACCCTCAAGAGATAAGTAAATGTCGATCCAGTCTGCTCAGTGACCTGGCCTTTGAATGGCAGCGAGGCTGGTTTGATACAGACTACACTGCTTTTGTTGTGTAAATCAAATTGAACTAATGCTTGCTAGTTTGCATTTAAATGAGCCAAGCAGAAAGGTCTGTATCAAAGCAAGGCTGCTTGCATTCATATAGGCCGGGTAACTGAGCACACAATGAATGCGTTGCCAGTAATCGGAGACCCGTGTTTGCGCGATGAACTCTGGGATCGCTAGTCGCTAGAAGGAAATGTATGGCGGAAAGTTGTTTCGAAGTACAAGAAAACGATTTTTGAGAGAGATCAATGCTTTTTCGCCGTCGTTTTATCGCGTATGGATTTGGGCAATGGTGATGTGTGGAATATGTAAGTTTTTGGTTGAATAATCGTGAAATGTATGACAAAATCTACCGATAAACTCCGTTGCTTGCGTGAGGTTTAATGTGAAATTTACATCGCGTAATGGTCTGATAATATTACAAAATTAATTAGGTATAAATCGAGAGGAAATAACCCAGTGAAGCCTTTCAAGTTGTGTACAGGCTAGTTTTGGCTTATTTGAAAGCTCAGTCATGCAAATAATACTGGAAATATACCCGGTGGCGATCATTGTACTGTCTGGGTTGATTTAATTACAAATGAGTCTGCTGTGTGGCTACTGTGTTGTTCAAAGCCTTTGCTTTGCTTTTACAAGCACGTATTCAGTGATTTTCCTTTTCTATAACAAATCAAGGGTGGCTACTTGAATTTATCTCTGAGTATTTGTATTTAAAAGTGTCATTTGTGCGTGATTATGCTTTCCAAAGTTTGGTATTGACGGTTGAGTGAAATTGCCCGACACAAAGGGTAGTAGTTCCTTCTGCAATTTTCGATTTCTGTTTTAGAGCTTCTTTTCTGTCTTTATATTTAACTTCTCGGAGGGTCTTTTCTACCATTTGCTCCGGGTAACCTCTCGAGATCAGGCGTGTATTGAAATTTTTAATAGTCTCTTCAATGTATTTCACAATAAACCTCACGCAAGCAAAAGGGAGTTTATCGGTAAATTTTATCACTTATTTCACGGTTATTCAAACAAAAACTTACATTTTCCATGTATCAACATTGCCAAAATCCATCCGCGATAAAACAACGGCGAAAAAGCGTTGATCTCTCCCCAAAACCATGTTTTTGGGCGTCGAAACAACGTTTCGCCATACATTTCCTTCTAGGGACTTGCAATGTTTGCCCCCTGACGATCCCAGAGTTCTTTGCGCAAACACGGGTATCCAATTACTGGCAACTCATTCATTGTAAAATGGCCTACTGTCAAATACTTACGTTCTAATTCGCTCCGCTCAAACGAACGTAAATTATTTTCCACTTAAATACTGCAAATGCATAACGGCAACAGAATGACGGTTGGATGCTCATAAGGCGATCCAAGAAACACGAGACTTCACAAGGTAAAATAATGAGACATCTTACCGATAAAAAGCTGAGAATCAGAATCATTAGTAGTTCTAGATTTTTTGGCTGGACTACCGCTGATGGCTTTCGTCTCCTTACGCTTTCTCTCAGCGGCAACCTTTGCCTTGCGAAGCTTTTCTCATCTTGCGAGTCTGAAGCAAGATTGTCTGATTCAAACTCTTGAACCACGAGCCAACCATCTTCATTTCTATCTGCGATTCTTATAAGCTTCTGTCGTTTCCTGATCTTCGTCTTTCCCTACTCAACTAACCTCCGAACTTCAACAGGATTATCAGCGCTATCGCCAACCTGGGTAAAGATACTATTCAAATGCGAGCTCAATTCAAATTGCTTTAGGTTGAAGCTTCCTTGTCGATTTTAGCGCTCTCCTCCAATTCCTTTCCTTTCTCTTCTAACTGAGAAGAAAGGGATACCTTAAAAAGGGAGAAGAAGACTTGGTTCAGCAATTGAGAATCTTGTTGCGAGGTGGAAGGAGAGGAATTCAGAGCTGGTGTCTCATCTCCGACAGGAACCGACGCAGAATTTGGTGGTAGATCAGGCATATCCTTCTTCCAAAGGATGAAACGTAAAGGAGGACACACAGCGAGACCGAGAGGAATCAAAGGTCGCTACAGATTCATAAATACCTATACACTAACCAATCACCCTCAACATAAAATTGGATAACTCGTTACATCAGTGCTTCTGTTGTACTTCCGCGGTTCTACTTCTAGTTCTAACATTCGGTGGTAGGCACATATCATACAGATAGGGTTACTTGGGTTACTTGTTTTGGATGAGGCTGACCGCATGTAATTAGTTGACGATTTTTTTACGTCGTCACCTCTCTGTTCAGTGATACATTGATACTGAAAGGAAGATGGAGATGTTCATTTAACTTGGGAATTAAAGAGTTGAGTGAATAAAGGAGTTAAACAGACGCTCATTTCGCTACTGTTTGACGACCAACCTCGCTCCCAATTTCTGATAGAAAGGTCCTGAGAACGAGGTTAATTGGTTGATCCCCTTTGCAAGTGTTACTCTGCTGTGACTCAATCCAGGACTCAATCTGCTTTCCTCCTTCACAATCTACAACAACGGTTGTAATAGGGGGATTCATGCTGACGTCATTGTTTACATTTTGCTCATTTGCATACGGCAGGAAACATGTCAGATATGATATCTGTTAATACCGTTGTGTCTGCGGTGAAATATTCTTTCGTTTAAAAAGGCATACAAACTGGGCGAAAGGGTCAATACAATGTAGAATTGACCCTTTCGTCTTCTTTGCATGTCAAACCGTTGATAACTGTAATAACAGCTATCGACTCCAGGCAGCTATAGAGCTAGTGAAACTTAATTCATGGTGAAATGTTTAGCTCTTTGGGTGTAATATTCAAGGAGATATTGTATTTCAAAAATTGCAAAATTTCAGGATGGCAAAAGCGCTAATGAGCTCATACATTCTTCGTAGAATTTTCAGTTTTTAAACCCGTGTCGCACAAAAAGTATTCAATACATCAAGCTCATATTAATTGGCGGAGTTAATCATACTATGACCTTTCAATATTCAAAACTGATTTATTTGTAGCTCCGTCAGAAACTGAATTGCTTATTCTAATGAGGCAAATATTGTAAACAAGGATTCCCTATAGCCCCTTTCATAAGAGCCTTGCAAAAAAAATCACGAAAACAAACTCTAGAAGGAGTACTAAATGCATTACTTGCAAAAAATTTCAGACGTTTTAATTTCGTTTAATTTTCGAACACTTTTTTTTATCTCATTTCGGACAAATTTCGGACAAAAAACACTTTGTTGAAATGTAGCTTAGTAAATTTACGCCTTGAAAAACGAATTAAACTGAAACAACATCTGAATCAACATTACTGCACACTCAAGGTTGTAGAATACACCGACCAGAAAATATCGCAAATCTTATCAAGCCGTTAATTATCTCAAGCAGTGTCTCAAGTAGAGTTCTTTCCATAAAGTAAACTAAGAGCCAAAGTTTTATATTGTACTGTGAATATTTCGGACGCTTAAATTTCGGACGCTTTGGACGCTTTTATATATTGTCCAAAATTAAAATCGTAGACAAAAGGAACAGTCTTTCCCGTATTGTAAACAAATGATTATATTAGAGCTTGTACCTTTTCTGGTATGTTTGCTCAAATCGCCACCGACAGATCGTTTCTTTTACCTTTCTCTTCTGAACCAAGAACCTGAGTGGACGTGGAAAGGAATGTGAAACTGCCAAAGGAACCATTATCCTTCGTACTCCAGATCACAGTTATCACTATGTAGTCACGTGACCCTTTATCGGGCGCAGTGTTGGACCTGTTAGGGTCCGATAATTTACTAATTAAAACAAATTTGATGCAAGTACACGGAAATAAGTGTAATGTATTATCAAATTCTAAAGCTCGGGTAATCGTTTTCAAAATGTTTTCCGTCCTCCGGTTTGAAGAGCGCTTTCGTAAAGCAACGCGCAACAAATTTGCTCGCCTTTTCATATACCATTCGTTATCCAGCTAGTTGGTCAGTGAAGAATTCAATAAACCAATTAATTATTCCGTTTCTCCTTGTTGGGTACAGGTTGACTATGATAAACTGGGCGCTTTGTTTGTTACGTATCACCTGGTATCCAACGTGGCCTCATGGAATAATTGTTAAGTAAGTGTGGAGAAATAATCGTTTTAATCTTGTGTAAGAACCTGTCTGTTGCCGGACAAAATTCAAAGCCGTTCTCATTCGATTCTCGGAGATTTCTACACCGAGCTGGAGAAAAAAGATAGCAGTAACTACGTGTCAGAGTCCCTGGGAGTTATACAAACGTCCCTAGACCGCTACTTAAAGAGCCAAGGTTACAAGGTGTTAATTATTCGCGGAAGGGAATTCGGAAAGTCTAACAAAATTACCTTCGGCACGAAAGCAAGGAAACACGTCCAAACGCAACAGACGCACTTATCTGGGAAGAAGAAGAAATGCTGCGGAAAGAGGGCCGACTTGTCGAATGGACAAAACTTGGTATTTGCTGACCCAACACTTACAGGAAGACAAGAAAACTACGACATACGCGTTGAACTGTTCAAGTTTACAAAGGATGAAAATGGCCGCACGTATGTCGCGTTTGCAGCCTGAAACCCCATGATGACGAGCAAATCTCCCATAAATCTTCAACGAAGGATGGTAATTCCAAGAATGGTGGCTACTAGCGGAAAGAGGTGTCCAGTTGGCATGTTTGAAGAATTTATCAGCCGCCCACCAAGCGAAGCAACGAAAGTCCATGGTTTGGAAAACTTTGGAAGCACTTACAAACTACGTTGACTAACTTTTTTTTAACTAGTCTTCCCATTTCATCTTCATTTGTCTTTCCACGTTTAAGCTCAGTTTTCCCGAATGAGTTCGTCCTTGTACCTTAAGCTCAATGTCATAGTTTAAATCAAGGCTGTAAACTTTTCATAAAGCGTTTTCATGCCAGTATTGTCAGTAAAATAACACTTTTACCGTTTCGACGTGCATTTCCTTTCCTGTAGATCATTTTTCAAAAAGTCGCTCATGCGTTAAGAGTTTTGACGGCTTTAAAGCCAATGAAATTGAACTTAGGGGCTATTCACATGATTCTGGAATGACTTTCATTCCGGAATGAGTTTCGTTCCTGAACGAGGTTCGTATTGCAGCGAAAGACACAATCGATGGACCTCTCTCCACCACCTTGACAACGATACGCATGCGCCACCCGCCCAAGACTACACGGTTTGCGATTTTCATTTCAGAACGACTTCGTTTTCACTTTATATGATACCAGAATGAAATTTCATACCTGAACGAGAATTTCATTCGGATTGAAAACCGGAATGAACTCATTCCAGAATGACTTGTGACGAAATGAAATTTTGACTCGGTATCATGTTAACAGATGTAGAGAAATATATGGGGATGGAGTGAACTCGTTGCAAAATGAAAGTCATTCCGGTATCATGTAAACAGCCCCTTAATGTTGGAAGCTTGGGACTTGCTCGTCTTTGTGGCTCGTTTACGAAAGAAAAAACATATTTTACGGAGAACTTATTGTAACAATCGGACATCATTGATGTTATAAGGGGGGAAGTAGATAAATTGAATATTGAATAACGACAAGTTATGCCTAAGGTACTGCTCTGCAGCTGCACATTTTCTGCTTTAATCTTGTCCAGGATAAAGTGTGGTGAGCGTGACGTTGAAATTGATAACTCGTTCCCTCCCACCCGTGCTATCATTCCGATACCACCTCACCCAACAGTTTTCTTTCCTTTTTATTGCTCCTGATATCTAGGAGAATAGTACCAACCCCTACTTAAATGATGAAGTAACAATTAATTGATATATAATTTTATTAACCACATTGCATTTCACCGTCGCAAAGATTTATGACTTTATCCGGACACATTTAATGTTAAGCAATGCGATTGTTAATCTTGGCCACTAAGTATACGCTATAAGCACCTATTTTGAAAACGTTTTTCGTCCGTACGACGGTGTTCATCTGTTATTTAGTAAATGTACAAATAGTAACTGCCTATGCTTTATCCGAATTTCCGCCTACAATGCAATATGCAGAAGACTGGATTCCAATTGAAACAGTTCAGGAAGCGCTTTTGAAAATATACACGTATCCTTTTCAAAAAAAACTATGAACATTCTAAAAACCTATCTATAGTTAAAATTTGTACATTCTGACAAAAGCTTAAATCTAGCCTATAATTAACACTACCATCACCTCAACCATGTACACAACTACATGTACAAAATTAATGTAGCTGAATTAGCTTTGAAGTAATTTGATACTGCCACCTTAAGCTTGCTATTGACAAAAGAAGAGACCCCGCGTTAGATTCGAAAGTTCCAGAAGTGGAAAGCTAGCTCAAAACGAGTTTATCCCAGTATAACATGTATAAAAATAATGCAATCATTAATTCTTTGGTTCCTTCTAAGTTCTTTTGAGCGGTTTGGAAATAAATTTAAATAAGGCGTTTTTTGCGCATATCTACTAAAACGCGCCGAGTTCAGTAAATTTTATTCTTTTCTTTGATCACATCCCAGCTGAACAGATTTGTTGGTAAGTCCTGACTGCTCTTATTAACTACCTCTAATAGCTATTCAATGCCCACAATATTATTGTTGTTTTTTGAGAAAAATGTCAATCTGTCGCAAAGCCGATACTTAGCTCTCATTAACCGAGTAGGATGTCTGTATGGGAGAATCTTGACCGAGGTCGTGAGTACAGACCGAACGCAGTGAGGTCTGTACTCACAACCGAGGTCAAGATTCTCCCATACAGACCGACTTAGCTCGGTTAATAAGATGTTATTATATGGCAAAGAAGAAAACTTTAATTCGTTTAATCTAACTGGTTTGCTGACATTTTGCTTGTAAACGGTGATGAGCTTAACTTAAACCTGCCGAAATTTGCTCGTCCTCTTTACTTTTTTCTGTCATCAGGCTTTTAGGCACTTCCATAAATGATTGAGGAGAAAATGAAAGAAAACGGTGAACATTTTTGTATTTTAATTTGCTACTTTTTCAACGCAAAATGAAACCGGTCTAGATGGGAAAATGTAGACCGCGGTCAATATCGATTTCAACCAATCAAATTCGTCAATTCGGTAGTTCCCAGTCCTTTTGAGACACAGCCATATAATAATTTGATATATAGACTTACCGACTGATGTCTTTAAAAGTAATCAAGTATTTCGGGTAGACATGAAAATCGTTGAAAACTACGAAAATAGTCGGATTTTCTTCTCTGTTGACAACAGAGTCGTAGAGGATTTCTGGTTTCCTTGGGTCGATAGCAGGAGGCGTCTTCATTCCTTGCTTGCCAGCGGTGTGCTTCCCGACAAGCACTCTCGCTAGATACATGAAGCGGTCACCGTCGGGACGTGGCTGTGAGTATGTCATGGAATAAGAAGCATCTTTTGCAAAGTAGACACCATCACCATAGGCCGCACCTATCAAAGGTTCAGATGTTTTAGGTTAATTAAGGTTATTATTATATCTCTCAGTTAGTACGCGCGCTGTAATTGGTCAATTTAGCGTGCCGTACTCTCCTGTACGGCCCGCTAAAATTTAAATTGGTTGTTGCCAAACTGTTTCGTATTTATCGCCAAGTGTTCTTAACCTTTACAGCAAGTGAAAGTATTAAACTCTTCTATACTCTAAATTGTGTGATAAAGCGTGCTAACGACTTAAAAACAATTTCAAACTGACTCGTTTTGCTTTCGAGGTGCGTCAGAAATTTGAAGCCTTTCCGAGTCCGCGTGAATACAAATCGTTTCCGAAACCGACAGGCACACAGTAGAGATATAATAAATATCTTACTAACCTCGTCTTCTCGGTCCGTACTGTAAGTTACGGATCCTCTTTTTTCCCTTCGATTCCCTTCCCAAGAAAGTAGATACCTAACCTACTTACTTAGTATGCTTGCTTGAAAAGTGGAAAAGGAATGAGGTGAGCTCAGCGGGGACAGTCGTTAAGCGTGTGAACGTTGGGGTCACACCAAACGGCCTTTTTAACTCGTTCTAATGTAACAAATATTGTTCTTAATCATAAGATTAAGCCCCACCGTGGCAGTATGCGTAACGCTTGCGACATTATATTCCAGTAGCATGGCTCAGTGGTAACATATGCGATCAGTGTGACGTAGGAAATGGGTTCGCCTTCTGTTCGCGCAGGAGAAAACAGGCATACGTAAGCGCGGTAGCATCGGAGTAGATCAGGTGACGACAGCTTCAAGATGGCCAATAAGGAGAATCACTATGCGCGTGTCACGTCGGACACACACGAGCTTCTGCTTCTGCTCGTGATTAAGCCATAGAGAGCACAATCTTGTTCAGCAGGAAGAAAGTAAATGGAGGAACGAAAAGAATGAAAAGAATGAATAGCGTTCCTTTGTCTCCTGTTGTCATTTCTTAGGCGACCTTACAGCGAAAACCGCCACCTACATGTCCTGCATACATCCTATTGGCCTTTTCTCGCTGAGGAAAAATTTTTTTGATTTATATATCATATTGACAAGGGAGGTAATTCTTTGCCCAAACATTTTGAATGCAGTCCGAAAATTCGCCCGAGTCTTTAAATTGTGCAGCTTCCACGAAACCAAACAAACACAAATCGAAGTCGAAAGATTTTTTTACAACTTGGCGGAATTTATTTTCGAAAACCTTCACGACAGTCGGAGAATTTTAGCGTCCTTTGCAAAGTTTTTTCTCAAAGCGCTTTTCGCAACATGATCGTACCGTTACCCGAATCCCAAACGCGTCATCCAGCGCGCGCTCGCGCTCCCCTCCCTCTTCCATCCTTGCCCTGCGCCCAATTGTTATAGCGCTTCAGGTATTAACTCGCGACAGTTTGGTTCCGTGCGGAAATTGGGCGACTTCGTACGCGTAAGAAAAACCGCGAGCCGGGGGAGGGGTTTGTTTGGCAAAAGGTTGCCTCCCTTGTCAATATTATATGTCAACCAAAAATATTTTTGCACAGCGCGAAATGGCCTAGGTACGAGTTTAGCTCCATAGTGTTATGCAGGACGTACGTAGGAAATGTAGGTAGCGGATTTCCCTGTAAGGTCGCGAGAGAGGCGACAACAGGAGGCAAAGGTATACTATTCATTCTTTTCATTCCTTTATTTACTCCCTTCCTACTCAACAAGATTGTGTGCTCCCTGTGATTAAGCTCGTGTTCATCACACAAGTGGTATACATCGATGAGGGTACGTACCGTTCATTCCGCACAAACTCCTGTTAAATCCCTGCACATTGATGGATTTCACGCTGTCGGGTTTCGTTCCATGGAACAGTTGCAGTTCGTTTTCAAGAGTCCCGTTCTTTTCATCCATGGTCTGTTTCCTCAGCATATATGAATGAAACATCGATGGGTTTTGAATTCTCTCAATGCTTGTGATGGAAGCCTTCCCTCGCATTGATTGATGGAACATCTTTTGAACCGTTTTATATTCGTGGGTGTCCTGTGCAAGACTGACCAAATGAAGAACCTCCTCTTTTCCACTTTCGTCACGAGGCTGAGGATCCCACTCAGCAGGAAGAGGTAACACTGTTTTAAGTAAATCAGAAGAGAGCTGTTATCATCCACAGGTCCTTTCGTAAGTGTTGTCAGTAGTTATTACAACAAATGATGCTGTTAAAATGTAAGAAGCGCGGAAATTCACGTCATCAGTACAAAGCTGGAAACGACATGCCTGAGTCGGTGAAAAACATCGGAAGGCATGTAACCATTGGTAAACTCGAGTTCTGAAACGTTGCTCCAGAGAAATCTAATTTCGACATTGTAACATTAACTGATAGCATGTTATTACATTCTCGTTTTGTGCCAAAATGTGAGAGAGTACAGAGATTATGAAAGCACAGACAAAGAAATTGAAAACGATTGACAGTTGCCATCACTCAAAGTATTTTGAAAATTTATGGATGATCACCGGTGAAGGCTTCCCAAGGTTGTCAACGATGACACATATATCAACAGTTATTTTAGTAATTTTAGCATAAAAAGGAAATCAATGAGAAAAAGCCGGACTTTGTATGGGCATTAATGTATGACTGTGAAATTTATGTGTTTCGTAGTTAAAAAGTGAACTCCCCACCGTGTTCTTACCATCTTTACGAAGGACCCTTTTGACACCACCCGTTCTCAAGAACGTGACCTCTTTGTATCCAAAGTTCATCTCAGCCTTCAGATTCTGATGTGCGAATAAAAGCGATGGTTTCTTTGCTTCATAAGCTGATTCTATATCATTGTTGGCTATTTTATCAAAGGGGTCGAGTTTTCCAGCTGGATTGACCAAATACCACTGAACAGTTTTAGAAATCTGATCCTCACGCTCTTCTTTGTGCTCTCTTTCCATCTGTACCTGGATGGCATTTGATACCTCTGAGTTCATTTCCATCACATCTTTGGGAAGCCCTTCCAGTGTAATAGTATCTGGCTCTGGTTGGTCAAATTTCACATCCTGAGCGCGCGACATTCGCTTCAGTTCCCGTATACAACGTCTTGGAAAACGACTAATGATTTCGTGTTTGATGACACGTGGCTTATTGCAGGCACTGGCGACTCCGTCCTTTAAGGCTGTCATAGCTTCATCAAGTGACTTTTCCCGCCCAATCACAATGACCCTTTTGTAACAATACTTCTTCGTTAACTCATCAGCTGAAGCCAGACAAGCTTCTAACCCCTCTTCACCATCATCATCATCGTCTTCGTCGTCGTCTTCGCGCTGGCAGGAGCCCAAATTTTCTTGCTGCATTGCATCCAACTCGACCACGAATGCACCAACAAGGGAAGGGTCAAAGACTACAACTCGTATCTCACGAAGTGAACTAAAAGGTCTCTTGGTCAGGAGTGCGCGGATTGCTCCGAAAACCACCTTTGCTGAGTCTTCAGCTGTCCGTCCCAGTCCACCACTACCAACCGCTGGAATGGACACTGACACCAAACCTAAGGAATCGACTTCTTTGAGAGCTTTCTCCGCGCATGTTTGAAGATGCTGCTTTGTTCCACACCGCACAACCATATGCACGATATGTTTCGCAGACAGGCGTCCAGCAGAAGTGGTCACAACAGATCCTGGACGCTGAGGAGCTTTCAACTTTAACTCCTCTTCGACTGTGCTACCACAGGCTGTAGAGATGACTTTGCTTAAATTTCCACTGCTCATGTCAAGATCTTGAGTGACTACATTACAGATTGCATCGCAGTTTTCCTTGGTGATGACTCCTTTCACAACCTTGAACTCGATGTTTCCGATGCGAACTGCTTTGCATTTGAAATCGGATCCAACAGGAATTGGTTTGTTCTTACGAGCTTCTCGCTTTCGAGGCTTAAGCACTGGCATATGTCCCTTCTTGAACTCTGCAAACGTCTCTTGGAAAGCTGTAATTCCTTTCTGATCACCGCCGCACACTATAAACCGAAACTCCTCTAAGGGTGACTCTGGATTTGCCTGACTGTAGTCAACAGCTGCCTGGATCATAATATGGACGGCGGTTTCATACGGGAAACCAAGGTTACCAGTCCCTACAAGTGGTAAAGCAATTGAGCAAGCACCCAATTCGGACGCCTTGTCAAAGCACTTTCGAAACAGTTCCCTTAGAGTCTGTGGATGAAAACAACAAATGACATTAAGGAATAAGCCCTTGAATTCATTTACGTGTAACAAGCTCCAGGCTGCTTTTTACTGATCCACTTCTAGTAGGTAATTTAAGGGTGCGTCACTTTGGGATCATCCGGATCAGGATCAACGATCGAGATCACTCGGATATGGGTGCATCAAAGGAACCGATGAATCCTTCCCCAGAGAGAATTCGTCGACTCCAACATTATCGGAGTGATCTCGCATCACTAATCCTGATCCAGATGATCCCAAAGGAACGCACTGTGAGTCTTAGAATTGTCTCAACAATACACAATGTTCCGTGTCTTAAGCCTGGAGTCCTTGTCATTTCTAAAAACAACCTCGTCATTTTTAGAAGACCTATGCTAAAACTAAAACTGCAGCCAAGTTTTACGACGCTGCCAATAAAATGATCTCATTTGGCACGAGGATATTCTTATCCTGACCTCTTCTTGCTCAGCATGTCCTTTCCACGGGCAACATACACAGTAAATAACCTAACGGCAGGGCAAGTTTCCACGGCCCGTGTGAACAATGTCACCCATATCAGCTGTCGTCTCTTTCAACTTCCTCAACTCGTCCTGTAAAGCTGGACCGGCAGCTTTGCTCATGGCATTTGCAATCGCACCAATGGTAAGATTGAACTTTGACCCCACAGAGCACACTAACACGTCAGCCTAGAGCACGATTAAGAGACGGCACAAAGTTGATTACTAACTTGACGATGATAATGGTAAGTAAACTGACGTAGGTAATTCAGTTAAGAAAAGCTGATTGATGTTTCTGGCATTTGCCTTTCGTCCCAACAAATGTGTTTTACGTGCCCCATCGACTCAGCACCTCTGTTTTTTTTTACAGAAATTAATCTCTCTATTCATATAATACAGATGTGTAAGTGAGCTTTGAAAGTTCAAGTGTGTAAACATATGGCTATCAGAAATGGCAAGTAATTAACGACCTTCCTTTTGGGACCAGCGAAGCACCATAAATGGACCGGTGGTTAGCAACATGTGAAGTATTCCCGACAATAACCTTTCTTCCAGTTGTTACACTAGCAGGCCAATTTATTCACCCTGGGCCTAGGAACCCCGGAAGACCTAAACTAATCAATTACTTAAGCAATAACCATCCTTCCTGGGCATTAGTTAGCAATAAAGATTTACTCATCTAGTTGGGTGATTGCTCACGTTCGCAATCCAAGGGACGGGATTTTTAATGGCCTCTTAACTTTTACATAAAAAACTCCTGGCTTCTGTTCCAGTGACCAAACAATTAAAATGTGATGCACGGCCATCTATCTGTAAGAGGTCACCATGAGATGGTAAAAAATGATCGGCTAGATCTTGCAATATTGTGGAGCATTTTGCCAGCGGACCTAGCTTGGCATGCCTTTTTATTTGTTTCACGAACTGCTAGCTAATGCCCAGGGGTTGCCCAGGGGCCGATGGGCATTGCTGGTTTGGCATGATGGACGCCATTCAACAAACCTGTTCTTCTTCGATATTCCCCGAAGTTTCGCATGCCAGGGGTGGACATGATGAAACTTTTCTCCCTTATTTCATCTTGTAGAGCGTACATCCTCTCCTCGACCTCTCTGACACCTTCTTCAGTTCCTGAGAATCTGATTAAGCCCCCTCTTTCATGTAAAGAAATCTTGACTGCATAGTAGGTCAGTTCTTCTTCGATTGCCTGAAGATCATCCGTGTAATAATCATTGAAGAATTTTCGATGAATCGACGAATCGAGTCGGAACCGGCCCTCTGTTGCTTTATTCTCGTTGAGAAAATCTCTCATTTTCTTTACGGCCGCTGTGACATCTTCTTTGAACCCAAAGACTGCTATGCAAGTTAATTCACGTTTGTGGCGGATCGTCAGGCGTTTCACCATTTTCTTGCAGAGATCGTCCCAGTTTTTTGAACGCATCAGGTCATTATCTGAGTCGACAACTGAAAGATTGCGATCGCTTATTAGCACGCTTTTTGTCGTTTCTCTCCCTTGCTTGGTTTCAGAAGGTGTCCGTCCAAGAAGGATGACTTTTTTGCTTTTTTCATCAACGTTAAAAGCACATCCTTGCAATTCATTAGTCATCTTCGTATCAAGAAATGGTCTATTGTTCCAGCTCAACATCACACGTTAAGCAAAAATGAATAGCCTTTTGTTCTTGGTAACCCTGAGGAACTTCGTCCGAAGCCAAACCAAAATCGTCGCCGTTATTCGGAAAACTTTCGGCAGAACAATTAAGTTGCACTTGGGGGTGGGCGAAGCGCTGTTAAGAGCTATTAATCTGTGGCCGAATGCTCGACTGAAAGCAGTCTCTCCTCCTGCTTTTCAATCCGTGGGTCGAACGCGGAAACAGCGGGAGCGCGAAGCGAGCAGCTTTGCCGCTCGATTATCGCGCTCGCTATTTTCGCGTTCATCCTACACTGATCTTATGGGTTTTAGAGCGAAAGAGAGCCTGTTCGCAATCTAGCCAAATGCGAACTTCACTTTCATTCCTACGCGTGGTGAGTTTATCAGGTTAGAGCAATTTTAAAGCAAAAAGATGCCTTACTTGTCGGCAGCTTTTACTTTCACTTTTAAATACATGTGTACAACCGTCACCCTACCAGCCACCCCACCGCAACTATTTGTACCGACAGGATTATACCAATACCATCTCCCCTCGGGAGAATTTGTCTTCCATTCAGTCTTTCCGATCGTTTAAATTTCGCGCTCGTATGGTAATCGGAAATTTAAAAAACTCCCGCGGGCATTTAGAAGCTTATACCGCCATTGTTCAAAATGACCATATAAGACCAATTTTAGGTCTTATAACAATGCCTATTGTTATCAATGTTGAGCCGGTTTTCTTGATACGTTTCTTTTCCCAACCTTTGTTTTCAAGATGTCTAAGATTGCTGGGGGCATGGCTATGGCGTATTGGTCAATTTCGTCCAGGCGCTGTCTGAGATAAGGCATGACAGATGTCATGTGTCCTTTAGGCGTCTTTATTACAAGATTTTTGTTGCTCAAGTCGATCTTTACTTGAAGATCTTGATGAAACTCTTTCTTCAAAATGTCTTCGATTCTGGCATTTTGTAGAAGTTGTAGTTTTTCACTCGATATGTCAGTCAACATCTTCTGCTCTAACTTTTTCTCAAGTTCTTCTTGTTTGATGGCTTTTAACCGATCTGAGAGCTTTTCTGCAAAATCTGACATATTAGATTCCTGGCAAATCAATTTAACTGTATGAGATTCCTTCAACAGCTTAACTTGCGCTGTGAACTTAGGAAGGATTCTTTCCATCTGTGGCAACTGATCGGCTACTGCTTCCCAAATGTCCTCTTCGACTGGAAATTCTTTCGCAGCACAACTGTCAATAAAGCTGTCAATTATTTTTGAGCAGCAGTTTTTCCAAGTGTTCTCATCAAATTCCTTGTCCACCTTATTTCCCGGTGCGTCGTGTTTTACGAGAACGTATCCTTCTTCATTTGTCCACTTTACGCGAGCTTGTTCGTCCGAATATAGAAGTCCTCTCAATTTTTCCTCTTGATTGGATTTCATTAAAAATTCCATGATGTCCTTGTCTACAGCTTTGTAAAATTGATGCTGTCCAGCTGCTTGGATGTCACCTGATGTAGGCCGCGATCGTCTTGTTGGTTGGTCAACTGGCACTAGTGTTCCCATAAAAGGGTAGAAAGCCTCTACATGCAAAGGCTTACCATCAATGAATTGGTCCTTCTTAGTAGATTTCTTTACACCTGTAGACAAGAACGTAAGTTACAGCACACTATTAAATTGTCGGAGAAAATCGGATACATACATCAGCAATTTTAATGTTTTAAATTGCCACGAGCGCTTTCTTTAAAAATTTGACGACAGAGCACTAAAAAGGGCAACCACGCAACTTACGTAAAAAATCGAATTAGCGTCGAGCAGTTAATACAAAACCATGCAGAATGGCAAATATCTATATCCAATCTTCACGTTACGACCAAAATAATAATCTTGAATATATTTCATCCTTTCTTTTGTTCTTAATTTAGCACCGCGAACGTCATTAAACAAAAGGACTAACGAGTGAAAAAATGCCTTAATTAAATACGTCATCGAAATAAGTCTCTAAGCCGTCTCTTAAATGACCGAAAATCGTGTTTCAGTCAAAGAACCGGAACAACGTACGACAGAGACTTTTCACGATTCTAAACGGATGTGCATTCTGTCTCTTTATATTGAGCGAAAGGATAGTTCTGACATAGGATGAGGGACTGATTGAATCTAAGTATTAGCGGGATCCATCCGATCCATAACAAAAGTGTTAATTCATTTGTTAACAAAATTGCCTTGTCGTTGTTAGTCACCTGCATGTAAAAACATGGGGGGGGGGGGGGGGGTGTCTTGCTTGCCCTGCCAGCTTTTCTTCCTTCTGTGATTTCTTCCTCTTTTTTTACCCACAATAAGTGGGGGGGGGGGGGGGTGGGGGGTGGGTGGGCTGGGCCCCCTGGGCCCTTTCCCTAGGTCCGCCACTGAAACTAGCTTTAATCATTAATCATAATCATAATTTACCTAGTTTCTTTTTTCGACTTACTTTTCTTTTCTTTGAAATACACAATAGCTCTCTTGTCCTTCCCTTCTTTGTCCCAGGCTGGATTGAAGACAACATTCTCCAGGGCACCAATTTCGTCAAAGTACGTTTCCACTTGCTCTTGTGATGTGTTTTCCAAAAATCCGCTGACATATATGCTCTTACATTCGGGTGCTCTTTCAATTAACACGTTTACACCATCAACTGGCTTTTTCGCCGCTTCTCTGACAATCTTCGCAAAATCTGAAAAAATTACCATTACCAAAGTAGTAACTAGTGAGACAATCTCATATCGTGCAGTTTGTAATGTATACAGCAATGACAGCTAGTAGTCATGAAGGTCCCCACTCCTGCCCACTTCCGGATTTGTCTGACTTTGGTAGTCAGCCTGGGCCTAACTCCTTGCCAAATATGCACGGACAGAAACCTTGACTGGTCTTAATGGTAGGGCATGTGTGTATTTTTATTGCTGGCACAGAAGCAACTTACAATCAGCATTGTTCAATTTTACCGTGGCGTTTGCGTTGAAGCAACAAATATAATAAATTTACTTAAAGCAGGGGTGACGTTACCCGAGGTATGAAACTAACTGCTGTTAAAACAGGTTAGGACAAAGGTTTATTTCTTACTCAGCCAGATATGACGCAGAATTTCTATTAAATTTGGATGGATAGTGTGATTTTTTTTTTCGCATGCAACTTTCAAACGCTGCTAGGGTAACAATTTACCTGAAATTGTTTTAGTTTGTAGTGTAACAATGGCTTTTCCATTTGGCTTAAACCATTTCACGTCCTTTACATCATAACCGCTGATTCTCTCGATGTAATTCTTTATTCCGTCACGTGTTGTCCTGTGGTGCAAACCTAACACATACAACTTGTTCCACTCGTACTTGATGTCTGGCTGGGTAAATCCCAAGGACACGGGGTCGGGGGGCCCAGCTCCACGTTGGTAAATAGGTCCTGTTCTCAAAAAGAAGTAAGAAAAAAAAAAATTGATTCACTACGCCGCTACGCGTTACCCTGCTACCAGCAAACGGAGAACAAAAGGTGTCTCCACCCAAAAATACTTGACAAGTGGCAATACCAAATGGTAACCTTTTTTAAAACTCTGTCTAGCTACTGCGAATACTGATAATATTTATTCTACGGCAGACAAGAGTCGATGGCAGACAAAATTAACTCGTATCTTTTTAGCATGACATGCTGAAAGGGCTATAATTTGAGCCTACCCCGTTTACCCCGACTGAGATCTGATATCACGCCGGTAGTGGTATCAACGAGAATCTACTGTACTATTGAGGTTTATGGTTTAATGACACCATTTGCTACGTTTCCCTCATTCATAGAGTCACTACCCTGTTGGGATTCTTAATAGTTTGTTCACACAGCATCAATTCAGACTCATGATGGAAATGTCATGAGAACTGAGAAAGTGTTCAGTAAAAAGAAATTGTCGCCGCTACTAACTGTAAGAAGTGTACTGAAACCTGAAAAAATCAATTTGCCAACAATTTTATGGTATATAATAGTCCGTTTTATTTTCACGTACTCCTGGAGATGTTCAGTCATTACCGCGAATACCTGCCGTCGACAGTATTGAGGTACGTTTTCCGTTCAAAGTGCGTGGCCATACCGCACTCTGTTTCTCACCTCCCCTTCCTCTGGACCTTCCTCGTGCACCGTCAAAGCCACGTCCTCGCTTTCCCCTTCTTCCATGACCATCCTCACTGTGAAAACGTCTACCAACTCCTTCACTTAGTTCATTTCGGTAAGGAACTGATCGATTTGACGTCCCTGTACTGCCCCGACTTTGGGTTCTTCCGCGAGGGGCTCTAGCCGTAGTCGCATTGTTTCGACTTCCACCTCCTGGCCCTTGCGCTGAAATAGAATAAGTGCCGATTTCAGACCACTTCTCTCACCTGGTTGCTTGTCATAATATTGAAAATCGTCTCCTTTGAAAGCGAACATTCAAGACCTATGGCCATGGAGACCTTTCTTTTAAGTATGCTAAAAAATGCTTCGAAATAGTTGTTACCTTCTGAAGAAACTGCTACTAAACTTTGGAAATTTTGGGGAAGAGGGAGTGGTTGGGTAATGGGAATCGCATCACATGCCGGAGGTAATCTAGCATTTCCAATAACAATTCCGCACCCAAGTGCCCTGAATTTCGATTGGTCATATCAGACGAGACCCAACCAGTTATAAACATCACGTCTTGCTTCAGGTATATTGCTATTTCCCTGCATGGCGATAAAAATCTAGTCAGTCTAACGCATTATAAAAAATAACATCGCTAGATAAATTTAGTTCCTGTGCACCCATTTTCCATTCGACCGAGAAAATAGTCATTCATCACTTCAATGTGAGATAAAACGTGAACTACCGCAACTAACAGGAGCGACTGCGTAGACGAAGGAACCTAGACAAAAACAAACTAATAAATAATTTACCATTAAAAACATCAGGAAGTCTCGGGAATGTAAATCATTATGTACTCTTTTATCAACACTCGTGACTGATAATACCTTCTCTTTGTGCTCTTGAATGCTGAATGCGCGGTTGTACCTTTTGCCAGGTGGATCGCTCAGACTTACATAACAGGTCGCTATGGCGACGATTCTCATTAGAGGCACCACCACTCTCTGTGTTATTTTCCTGGTCCTTCTCAGCAGAACTTGCGGCTTTCTTGTTTGCTTGGATGTAAGGATATAAAATTAACTAGTCAATTAATAACTGTAACATTATACTTACAAGGTTGATAAAACCTGTTAAAACAATGTTGCATTTTTTCCTACTATCAAATATCTGCAATAAGTATTTAACGCACTACATCCGGTAAAGAAAACGTTCATCACTGTATTGTTTTAACAGCAGTATTAAATAGTTTCAGCTTTTGTGTTTTAGTGATAGTTAACTAGCTACGTGGTTTTTAAACAAGTGTCGCCATCGAAACTGTGCCCCTAGAATAATTTCATTCCAAAATTATACCATACTTCGCAATTAAATTCTTTTTTTACTTTAAAAATGTACCCTGCTCCTAACCAGGTTTTAAAGAATGAGTTTTCCTTCTTCCTTTCTTACACATAAATATTTTTATAAGCTATGAGCCCAGTTTTCATATGGGTAGTCCCCTCATAAAATCGTTTCAGATAGCCTTTCTTTGTAGGTTATAATTTTGCAGTCAAATCATTGTCTCTCAATGAACGTAACTGATTGAAATCATCGTGGCATTCTCGATTAACGTCACTGAACTCTCCAGCACGTTAATTTCATTACAGCAATGCTATAATGAAATTTTTAAAGACTGTGGCTGTTTGTGAGAAGTGGTGGACTCTTCCCTTACTGTACCACAATGACCAGCAATTAGTCCGGTTTATAAAAACATCACATAAAGCAAAATCATCGTGTATAGATCAGAAAATAAGTCACATTCAAACGTTTTGCAATATGAATACGCCAAAATAATTGTAAACATTCTTTCCCTGGTAGTTTTAATAAGACATAAAACACAATGCCACCTGTGAAACTATAGATGGTTTGTTATGTTTGTATCCACATAAATTTCCTTACAGTCCAAACCTACTCACTGCATGCAGATCCGTTTCTATCAGCTGAGCAGAATGCGTGCACTCTTTCTTTTTATAAGAATATGTTTTATAAGAATATCGAGGATGACATTTGCGAAATTTTAAGAATATTTTAAGAATAAACTCGAAGCTGAGATTTTGAAGAGAATATTATTTTGCGTGTTGGAAATTTGTAAATACAATTTTTTTAAAAATTAACTTTTCTCTAAACAGCAAAACTAACCACAATGCAACAAAAACAACACTAGCCGTTATGTTTGATGCTAATAACATTTCTGCAAGACGTTGTGCGTCATAATTTATCAGGCTTTAATGCCTGCACGCTGGCTGCAAAATTACTTACTTTACATCCAGACACCAAATACATCTAAAAACAGAAATGTCATACACTAAAATATAAGAATATTCACAAGAATATTTTAAGTCTAACATCAGAAAAAAAATAAGAATATTCAGCCTAGGCTCGAAGTATTCCAGTGTTTTACTAGAAAATACGCCACCTGTAAAATTAATACAAACCACATTAAAACTAATACAAACCACATCCGGGACTCGAGTGGCGTATTTTCCATATCCTCACTAGTGAAGATATCAATGATTTCACTTTGTACTTAATTTCGTTGGTATATCATCGAAAATTCTTCGGGTGTTCTTCGAAAGTCTTCGGCGATCTTCGGAAATTTTCGGAAAATGTTCGGCAACGTTCGTGTGACCTTTGGACAAGTTTTGAAGAATCTTTGTAAATCTTCGGAAAGTGGTCGGAAATCTTCGGAAAATCGTCAAAAAACGTTGTCATTAGTATGTCTATATAATAAAAGAACATTACAAGTTAGCTTGAAGATATGAATTTTATGATCTCGTGGCAAGAACAATATCTCACTCATTCGCCGCGCTCACTCGTGAGATTTTTGTCTTGCCACTCGAACATAAAATTCTGAATTTCAGTCATCACCTTGTGTTGCACACTCCTAAGCGAGATGAGTGTCTGAACCAATGAGCTGACACCATGTCACTGTTAACATAGATGCAGAAATTATGTATTTATAATAAGATTCTGTCAGGGCCATTCGGTTAATGAGAGAAAAATCATCTGATAAGAGAACTGCTGGGTAAAATACTGGCTTTACTAGTAGACTGAAATGTAATGAATGAGAGAATAAATTAATAGATAATGATTGCATGCAATATTCTGAATGTTACAGTGTACTGATTTGCTTTACACTGTACATTTAGTGGTCAAACTAATTCACCGCTGAAACAAATACACTCTTGACCAGTACCAATTGCTTCACTTTCATTTGAATGGAACTATTTTGAAGACAATCACAAAGACAGCACAGAAAGAAATAATTCAGTACACAAGAATATCTTAAGTGAGAGTAGACACAACAAAGAAAACAAGAATTTTTCACCAGGCACAAACTGATAAACTGATAAAAACTACCAGCTTTCCATAATTTTATTGATCCTGCATCGGAAGGTAAACATTGAAAAAAGGAATAAAATAAATTTGTGATTATCAAAGAATCTTCCAGAATTTAAACTCATGCAAGCATGCAACTAACTGTATCCAAATTACAGCTGGAATTTATTCAAAATATCTACATGTAGTACCCAGATTTCAGGGAGTGATGTCACTGGATCACATTCATACATGCAGCTGATAAGCTCATTGGTTCCAGACTTCTCTCAGGAGGGTGCAACTGAAGAAAATAGGTGTAGTTCAGACGAATCTTGCTGAAACTGCTAGAATAAGCCATGAAAATAAGAAGAAAGGTATCACTTGAAAATGTTATTTTCACAGTCAAATTGTAAGAGTTTTTATTCCATTTTTGAGTTTCCAATGGGACGGTACTGAATGCCTCCTTTGTTCTTTGTGGCTACACATGATGATATATACGATTACATGTATGTACCCCATGAAGACTGATGTGAAAGGTGTCCAAATGCCATTTCTAGCATACACCGAGAAAAATCAGATTGAACTTACAGTGTAGCTTACTTTTTATATTTTTATATTTCCAGAAGGTAATACTGTACAGTTGAAGCTCCCATAAGGGACCACCCAAAATGTCAAGCCTAGGTGGTCGCTTATGGGAGGTTGTCGATTACGAGAGCTTAGACAGCTAGTACTGAAACCCGGAACAGCAGAACACCAGAACACCAGAAGACCGGAAGACCAGAATACTTAAACCTGGAATACTAAAACGCAAAACACAAAATTACCAAAACCCAAAATGCATAAAAAATCATAAATGCCAGATTAATAAAACCGGGAAAACAAATTACTAAAACTAGGAACATGTAAGAAACCCTATTCTCAAACTCATTAATAATTCATCAAGTCTAAACAAAGGAAATCATGACCGTGACGTTGTTTAGATATCTGATCTTAATTAGCATAGATTTTTACAATTTTATTTCACCGTTTTCTCCTTACTTTTAGTTACAATTGAGAAGATATATAAAACACTCAAGACAGTATTTGACCACATTTCCAAACACGTCGACGTAAATACTCTGCTGCGCGTCGTATTTTCAACTCTCTTCTGGGTGTTTGGAAATGTGGTCAAACACGGTCTTTCGCGTTTGATATATTACATGCAGGATTACTTAAACCCAGAACTTAGGTACAAAATTCTTACTTCCAGGAATACTAAAACACATGCTTCAAGCAGGAAAAATTGTGCACATGTTGTGATCTTTTCCCACCAAAATATAATTAGGATATTGTATCTATTTTTAGTCAGGTGTGCATTAATCCTGGGGGGGGGGGGGGGGGGGGAGTGGGGAACTCAAAAGGAAAAGGTTGGGGATGTTTGTCAAAAAATTTGTATTAAACCCCTAAAGGAGACCAGTCTGCGTGTGGCTCGAGCTTTATTTGAGCCCTAAAAGATACCACTTAAAACAAAATAACTCAATTACCAGCCACTGTTCTAGAAAGGAGCCTTCATAAGTAGACCTGATTTGAGAAACCGGCAGAAATCGAGCCCAAAAATGGAAATAAGAATGTTCCTTTTATCATTATTTCTTTAAGTGCACTCTAAAAGATACTTTGACAGTTAAAAATAGTCTGTGGTGTTTTGCCAAAAACACTCTAAGTGAGACCAGAGTCCACCTGCGACCTTTTCATATGAGTTCCCCCCCACCCAAAGGGGAGCGTGGTTCAACAAGGTGAGTATTATTCTCATTTAGCTCGTTTCTTTTCATTTAAGATGTACAAAGGGTTATAGGTCAGCTAATTATTGATTGCTCTACAATCATGCTTGCTAGTTTCAGTCCAAAACGCAGGGAGAAAAAAATGTATTCTAAGCAGTTGTTTTACCTAGTGACTTGTAATCCATGAAAATGAGATCATAGATTTCATGTTGATGTGTTGGCCGTGGAGATGTCTACTGAATAATCGATAGACCTTGTCCTGGTTTTGGTTCAACATTTTGTCTTTGTCACACTGGCAAGGTAAACCTTAAAGCAGAGAAATACGAGATACAGAAACCCTCAACTTGTCTTACAAGTTTTGGGTTGCAAGTTTTGGGTTCATGTTTTGTGTTTTTCACCTTGCATGATCAACTTGTCGTGCAACAAAGACATTTGCTGCAGGTTGAAGCAGTGCACTGATTGGTTGATTTGCTTGGTGAGGATGCCTGACAAGTTGTGAGTTTGATGAAAAACGAGCAACAAAGCCAAAATTTGTTGCTCAAAGTAGATCCGCACTCTACTTTTCATAGCAACTTTCTTCAACCTGCAACAAATGGTTTTGTTGCACAACAAGTTGATCACACAAGGTGAAAAACACGAAACATCGACCCGAAACTTGCAATGAAACAATGTTGCCCGACAAGTTGAAGGTTTTTGTATCTCGTATATCGCCACTTTTACATAACACTAATTTGATAAAGTTTTTTGTGGGAATACACTGAAATGGTTTCCATTGAATTCTGATCACAAAATGCTTGAGCTTGCAACCGCTGACCAACATATTACCTTTGCTTAAAATTGAACTAACTTCAGGAAATCCAGGAATTGTGTCCTGGCATATTCCAGATGATTATTTACTTATTTATTATTTATTATTATTTTTTGGTGTTCTGTGTTTTAGTGATCCTGCATTTAGGATTTTTTTTTAAACATTCCAGTTTTTAGTAATTTTGTGTTCCGGGTTTTAGAAATGCGGCATTCCGGGATTAAGTATTCGGGTGTTCCCCCATTCCAGGTTTCAGTACTAATCAGCTTAGACCAAATTGGGTCAAAGTTTTGCCTCATTGGCATAAGGTAACTACAGAGATTTATGTTTTTAAGGTCATTCCACTGAAACATAACCTGCACTGAGATTTTTGTCAAACATTGCCTATTGATTGTTTATATTAAGAAAAGTTAAATTTTGAAATACAAATGAGGGGTCCCTGTGTTCATTTTGGAGCAACAGCACCTTGTTCATGCCCAATAAATCCTTATAATAGCACCATGATTATATAGTCATGACTGCTTGCTAAATTCACATTTCCGATGATTGTTTCTTTTTCTACATGGAGAACTGGTCCATAATTTTTATTTATTTTACATGGAAAAATTTATTGCTCAATTCAAAACAGAAAAATGATAGGTCACAGTACTCATTTTCAAGAAAATGACGATTTACCTCTATGATGAGGTCCAGCTGTAAAGAAAAAGCCGCCATTTTTTAATGCGTGCCCAATCACATGTGAAATTATGCACAGTAGGGATGCGCAATGCAATACTGGGAAATGACCTTAAATGTTTTATTCATGTGAAAAGTCAATTTCAAGAAAAAATCTGATGCTTCCCATTGCGAAATTTCCATCCCTTGTACTACCCAGGAATGTGATGTTATGTGCAATGCCCTATTATCCAATTTCTGCTCTATTGTCTATCAAGTGGTTTTTTACAGGAGCTTAAAAGCAAAAGAAACTTTCCAACTTTGAACTCTAAAAGTGATCGTGAGCACTTACCAGAGGTGGTCGCTTACAAGAGGTTCCAAATTTAGTGATTTGACTTGGAAACTTTTGGTATTTTGGAAACTGGTCACTGAAGAGAGGTGGTCACTTACAAAAGGTGGTCGCAACTGGAGGTTCGATTGTAAAATAATAAAATAATTTATTTTTCAGTTCAACCACAGCAGCTCTTTACTAATTTTACTAATCTGGAGGAAAACACTTTTTTTAAAACTATTACCTTGTACTGGATCTTTCTCAAAGTACATCTTGCTTGCTATATACTCCTCATGACCTGACGAATAATCTTCCAACAGTCTCTCCAGGATCTCGAGTGAATCACACTTCACTGTTATTGGCAAACTTCCTATACCCACACCTGTAATAATGACTCGCATTTTTTCCATGTATGTCAAAAAGTTATCACGGTCAGCCTGGCACATTGGAGGTGTAGTCAGCAGGTAGTTTGAAGCAATTTTAGCCAAGACTGTCTGTATCTCTGGCTGAATGATATTCCAGGGTGCTTGGGGAGATTCAGTGCCTGCACTTGAAGGCTGGGTATGCCCTGATGACACAGGTATTGCAGATGTCTCCTGGGGCCCACCAATGTGAGATCCTTCTGATTCTTCTGCTAAAACAGGAGTTCTATCCTGTATGTTATGTTCTGCAGGTGTTATGTTTTCCACATCAATCCTCAATTTCAAAGCTGTTGAATTAGTGAGAACAATTTTCAAATAATTATTTCCATATAATTTTAGTTTAAATCTTTTACATCATGTACTGGTTATAATATTATGTAGTTATAAACATGTAGTTTATAATGTTTTTTTCATGCCTGACACACTTTTGTGTTTCATTGAAACTGGCATGCATACTAATTTTTTTTCCTATGGGACACTCACAATGGCAGTGTTCTCACCAGGATTTTGCCTTGGAGAGTCCTGGGGACCCCTCTGCTGAGAAATAGGTGCCCTGTAGGAACATTATGGGGACAAAGTTACCCGTGGTCCACGACTGGTGTGGTAAAAATTCTTCTCCAGCAGAATTTCTATCACCTTCTACTCTTTCTTCAAGTCTAGGGACTTTAGGACAAAGGAAAGAATCTAATTTTTGCTGTGCCATGATGTACATGTACTGTATCAGCTGTTTCTTCGCCAGCAAAAACCATGTGATATGAATAATCTGAGCCTGCACTCCAAATGGTCTGTTACATGAAGTACCTACCTGACCCAATATGGCTTATGAGGTGTTTACCATTTGATAATGACGCATATATCAATCTTTGCCACATGGAAACAACGAAAGTAAAGGCAATAAAATTAACCTCTTTGGATATTTTGATATCAAGTTTTTTATTCATTCGAACAAGCGAAACACGCTTACCCCTCGCTTACCCCTGTGCCCTAAAAGGCATATCTTCTTGGCTTTTGTGCGCCATCTCAGTTTTTTTTTTTTTTTCTTTTTTTTTTGTGGGAATCCTGCAAGGCTGCGGCCTAGTAGGATCGCTGCAAAGGTAGGAAGCAACCTTAAGGTCCCTGATATAAAGGTTACATTACATATACATGTTTGTTTCCAGAGCTTACACTAAGGATTTGAAAAGTGAGTAACATACTGACAATTGCATGCATAATCATAGCCTTTTACAAGTTGAAGGGCTGGTGTGATCAAGGCAGTGCTTTATGTAACCTGGCAAGTTGATAACAACTGCAATAATAATTACTTATTAACCACGAGCGAGGTCTTTATGGGAAAATTTCAAACCAAGAGTTTGTAAGGTTGAGGTTAGAGATTTTCCCATAAAGACAGAACATTCGAGGTTAATAAGTTGTTTATTACATATGGGTTTTGTGTAATTTGTTTTCACAAGCCTGTAAACTGCCTGTGCGCATTATGGGAGGATATTATACAGCTTTGGCTTGTGGCCAATATAATCCATGTTCTGATTGGCTAAGAGTGAAATCTGGGTGGCCATAATGCAGCCGTAATGCCCACGGGCTGATTACGGATTATGCAAATTAGGAAGAGCCTGGTGCTGAAAATTCAAGCGCATTGAAACGATGAAAACCGATAAAAAACAGTAAGAGAAAGTAAATTTAATTCTGAGTAGCTAAAAGTTTAGAGATTTTTCCTTGATGAAATTTATATAGAAGTCGTTTTGACTTACCAGCCGGTAACCTTGGTGGGCACTAGTGAAAAACAATCAAAGTTTGCCGAGTCTTAAGGAAAGCTAAAATCACTCCGTGAAAAACACCATTGGCAGATCTCTCATGCATCCTGAACAGAACACCATGAAGAAAGTTCTGTTATCATCTTAGTCACAATAATTACCGAAATATTGAACTCCGTCACTGTTCTCATCAAATAGATTCCCTCACTTTAACGCAAGCGAGTGTAAATCAGTTTCCACGATCATCAGATATAAACAATTGGTGGTTTCTGTCGTTAGCAGTGTTTCTGATAACTGCAGGAGGTTTTAGACGTTCACAAGGTTTGAAAATTCATCCATAAATCCCAGAATGAAGAAGGCGAAGATATGTGTCGAAAGTGAATGTAAAGATCAAGTTATTCTGAGGAGTGCATTGTAAAGCATTAGTATTTTCTTTCACTGAAAGACTGTTGGTTTGGACTATTTTGAAGCACTTTCTGTCTTTTCTATATGTGTTGACGTTTCACCACAAAAGTTGGAAAAACTCTCCCATTAAGTTGTGGTACCACGATACTAAAATACCGTTTGGAGGCTGTGACAATCATTTTTCCCATAAAGAAATGTGTGTTTTTAACGGAACACGTAATACAGTGGTGAAGTCCACTGACTCTGTAGTTTTGCCCTGGGTTTAAGACAATGAATCAATCAGTAAATGCGCACATCGCTGGATGAAAATTGACGACTTCTGTTCAAATAATTTTTTTCGTTTTTTTAATTCATGTACCATATAATAAACAACTTTATGACCTCGACCGTTCAGTTGTTATGGAAAAACCTCAAACCTCAGTCTACCGTATTGACCTCACTATTGCTCGGTCAATACGGCAAGGCCTCAGTTTCAGATTTTCCCATAACAACCTCACTCTTGGTTATTAAGTAGTTAATAATGCCCTAGAACTAGCCAATCCGAATGCGCATTATATCAGCTACACCAGCCATATAATAAGTATTATAATTCATCAAATATTTACGCTTGCACAAAATTGGTCTAAACATGTCATGTGAGTGAATACATGTATGCCCCACCCAAAACTGGAGATGAGATAAATACTTGAAGGATAATAAACACAATAGCGCCCATTTGACTTGTCCTTGGACATTATCTGTTCCTTGAAGGTCATGGTTGTCCTCGAGCTTCACTACTGGAAAACTGTTTGCTTCTCCGAACAGATGATTATCCCCATGCACAAATGTCCAAGCATATTTTGGTGCCAAATGGAGGCTATTGTTTATTTATTAAAACTGGATCATTGGATAATGAAATTCAAGAGTTTTCATTGGCTTAGCCATCACGGAATATGAGCCATTATACCATGCTCTACAAATATGGTACAATGCTGATATAATGAATGAATGCATGCATGCATGAATGAATGAATGAATGAATGAATGTATGCATACAAATTTTAATTTAGTTTTCTATGTTTTGAGGGCATTCTTAATAAAACAGTTATGCCACTTGTGCTTCTTGAATATGAGAAGGTTAGAGCCAACTCAGTGCTATGTGCTTCGGTGGCTATCTACCATGTCATATCCAACACATGCTTATGGAATAACTGTTAATTAGTCACCTGCTTTGGTGTAAAATTATCAAAACCTCGACTTTTAATTTAAGGTAAACCATTCCTTCAGCATGTGGCTGTTATGTGGAAAACAGACCTTGGAAAGCTAGTTTTAGCAGTTTATGTGACTCTGATTATCACATGCTTTGTAGTTACATGTACCTAGAAAAAGCTATGGTGGAACAGTGTGGCTTGGTAAACATACCATTTGGGCTTTCCACTAAACCCTGGATCATCCTTTTGAATCTCTCACACTCGTTGCTCCAAGAATAAGTTTTATTGTAGTTGTATCTGAGTAGCTTGGCGTTGTTTTCTCTATCTTCTGGACTTTGCCTGGACAGTTGTTGGATCCTTTGAGCCCACTCTTCAGGGTCATCTGATTCAACAATGACAGACTTTCCACCTTCTACTTCAAGTAAAGCTTCAGCTATTCCAGTTTCACCAGCAACAAGAACTGGAATACCAGCAGAAATTGCTTCAAGGGCAACCAACCCAAACCCTTCAGTGCGCGAAGGAATGGCAACCATGTCTGGCTCATGAAACATCATCTCAGTAAGTTCCTCTTGCTCACTGCAATAACTGCGGATTGTTAGTTGGTTGCGGCTTATGTCTGTGCACTCAAGAAACCATTGTTCTATTTTCCTGTGTTCACCAGAAGATGAGCCAACAAATGTCAGCTCAAAAATTTTCTCAAGGGAGCCTATGGCATTTGCAACAATGTCATAACCTTTGAGGGTGAGATCTTCAAAGTTAGCCCGTCCAAACATAAAGACACTGAACTTCTTCTTTACTAATTTGTCCTTGACCAGTTGTGATGACTCATTTAAAAACTTTTCAAAAATCCCAGGAGTAATGATCTCGACCTTAACATGTGGAAGACAATTGGTGTACTTCCGTTGTAGCCGTGATCCAACTGCGACAACAACATGTGCTGCTTTGCACAGCTCAATTTCACTTTTATGTTTCTTCTCGTTCTCTTCGATTGTATCTACTGCGGCACTTTGTGTTGCCTTGAACTTTCCAAGGTCTTCACAGAACACATGTACAAAATGTATCCACTTGCACTTTGCAGTTTGGACGATAAAATAGGCAGGGGTACCAAACTTTCTTCCGTGGCCTACTACTATGTCCGGATTCGGAAGTTCCGGCGGTGGAATTTTCAACCAGTCAAGCGGATCAACCGATCCAGGAATATTCCGAGCAGTGATTAATTCAACTCCGTGTTGCCTGGCATCTTCTCTGCTCAGTTCATCGCTTTGAGAGACGTAGCAGTGAACTTTGATGCTGCCGCTTGCTGTTTTTGCCAAATTAACAGCAAATTCTCTGTTGAAAGTAGACAGACCACCCTTAGAAGACTTCCACTCGTCGCAGAGAAACAGGACGTTAATAGTTGGCCTACTTGCTGCACTCGAAGTTTGTCCGCATGCCATTATACGCACTTAAGAGTTTCCTTCCAGTAGTTAATGTGTCCTACTTTGCTGAAGAGCAGTTTCTTTGTAAATTCCAGAGTTCTACGTTCACGTCGGCTTCCATGTTCGGTTTACATGTAGTTCCTTATCGAACCCTCGAGCTACTGAATCAGCGGTTGATATAAGTAATCAAGTAAATACATAATGTAAGAATCATATAGTGACTTGCTACATGTATTACTGGCTGCACTTTTTTCCATAAACAACTGATCGATGGTTATATACCTGGCTGTACTTGTCTACTAGAAAAGAATTAAAATGGCGGCTCGATTGCATACGTTCAAGTGAGTATCCGATGTACAAATTTCTGTCCCTGATCCGAAATAACTGATCTTGTATTTCCATTCTCATATACTAGCGGCCGCGGCCCAGACAACCTTCCTCCCGAGATACACTAGTCGAGCTTGCCGCTGTCGAACAGTTTCTTCATCTGCTCATTGGAAATTGGTTTCTTATGGGCCACGCCGGCAATGTTTTCTGTCTTCCTGAGGTCTTTCACCTACAAATACTCTAATACTTTATTTACCTCAGTAAAAGTAGGCTCAGAGATAATGGAATTGAAAACCGGTTTGTTTAGCGGAGGCGAGCGAAGGAAACGATCAATGGCGGCTCTCAAATGGATTTCATTGATGAACTTTTGTAAACTGACGTGCCATCTATCTTCCTCGCGAACGTGTAAAAACTCTTCAGAAAAGCATTCAGTTCTTCTTTTGATATTGCTTCTATCGGTTTCGAAAATTTGGAGCCACCAGGACTAACAAGCCATTCAGTAACACTAAAGTAAAAATTGTTGTTGTTACGCAATCTTTATGAATGCGCAAAATCTCGACATTCATATTTGAAATTTTGCAACTCTTAAGGGAAACTTAACGGACACGTACCGTTGAATAATCTCATCCCGAACTTTGTGGCTTTTTTGTTGTTACCGGGACGGCATTGCCCGTAATTTCTTGTATTTATTCTGTAGATAGCTCACCGAATCTGGCTTCTTCATCCATTTTTTTTTTTGTCGCCGAAACCTGGCTTCCCGCAAAAATTTTATGCCGAGCGACATTTGCCGCATTCATTTCTATATAAGGTCAAACGCAGGTATAATGGCTGGTGACCGAGATACAGTGAGCCAATCAGAAAGCTAGAATTGCATTATCCGAGGTTGAAAATTTAATAAACTGTGCATTTAAACTGTGCATTTTCTGCTCCAATTTGTTTTAATTCTTTTTTAACAAAAAAAAAAAATTCTAAAAAACAGTTTCAGCACAGACACTTTGTGCCCCCAACTAAAGATGGTGAGTGTTTCATTCTTGTAAAACTGAACATGCAAAGAACTGAAACAAAGTAAAATATTTATTACCTCAGAGCCAAGCCAAGTTTTCAAGACCCCCACCCCTAGAAAAGAACAGGGAATAACGGTAACTAAAACAAAAGCTGTAACATCTAGCATTATATGACATCTAGCAACATGTAATGGGATTCTTTCCTTGCTTTTTTTTTTCCCCTTTCGTTTTGGGGATCAGGGATGACGCAGTGTAAGAGCGCTCGCCTGCGGCCTCACCTGAGCGCTCATTTAATTTGTAGACCTTTTACTTCCCTGGGGCCCATTTCTCGAAGGTCCCGAAATGTTTTCGCACCCGGAAAGCCACAGCAAAATCTCGAAGCTTATGATTACAGAGTTGTTTTATTCATGTATTCTTAATATGAACAGAGGTTCCCTTCATACAAGAAGTTTCAGGCGTATACACTTCTCCGTTTTTAGATAGGATGAACTAAAAATGGCTCTACAGGCCCGAAAAGTTTCCGAGGCGTTAGAGAAACGGGCCCCTAACCCGAGCTGGCCCCACCAATGTGGCCCATGTTCGAGCTCTAGACCCGGCGTTACGAGCGGGTTCATTTTGTTGTGGGTTCTCGACCTTACTCACCTCCGAAAGAGTTTTCCTCCAGGTTTTCTGGTTTATCTCAATCCTGTCCACGAGAATCGACACTCCAAATTTTAATTCGATTTTGATGCGCGAGGTCTTAAATAGACCACATTCGTATCCTGGGTATTGCACTGGAACTAGCGTGCAATTGAAGCTAATTCGGGAGTCTTTTAAAATACACATGGTTCCCGCTCAGCCTCCATTGCAAGCTTTTTCTAGTCCAATACCAAGAATATAGATATGGCAGTGTGGTCGTCTCTCTCGAGATATAGACTGTACGGGAAGAATATTCGAAAAGGGTAAACCTTCTTTTCAAGAAAAAAAAGAAGTGTCGGAGGTAGATGCATACCACTGGATCTGAGATTACACCATTTTCCCTCTCAATTGTGGAATACTGAATACAAATTCTGTAAAATATTTGCTTTTGACGCGATGACTTTCTGACAAATGTATTCTTATGACTAGAAAAAAAGATTTGAGGCTTCTCAGTCACTCAACTGTTTTCACTTCGTGTCTCATTCATTCCCGCTCTTCTTCGAGGTTGTTCAACAGGTGAAAACAGGTTTTCGATGGACGTCATTCACGCGTCAGGTGTTACACTCGCATCCATTTCAACCTATTTCCGATCGACACTGATAAATGTAGCAAAAAGAAACAGAGCCAGTTCCATTGCGTTTTTAATTAACATCGTTTGACTAAAATCCACAACTATTATTAGATAAAAAATTGCATATAGTGTTTGTCTGGCATTGCTGTAAAGCTGGAATTTTTTCCCCATCAACTTAACGTGTGGCAGTCGGTAAGAGTTCACCACAGTGTTGCCAGTTAAAGTAATTAGTTATAACTAGCCAAAGAGCAGCGACTTTTTTCATATAAAAAAAAACTACAAATTTATAAATATCCTTACAGAGTTAACTTGTTAATCAAATTTTAAATCAATAGTTTCTAGTAGCAGCCTTACAGTTATTCCTTACTTTCCCGAGCAAAAAGAAACAAAGCATTTCATTATATGATCGTGTTGATTTTGTTTAAACAATTGACATATGCTTGAACGCAACTTAACTATAACTACCCTGAGTTTGAAACGTGACTGTATTGGTACTAATTTACTGACTATGTAAAATTTCCTCATGGCATTTAGACCTTTTTCACCCCAGTTGTTGTAAATAATACCCTGATAAGTTATTCCTGTTGGTGGGATAAGCCACCCACGGAATTAAAGGAGCTCAGTCACGGTATTTTGAGTTGTTTTGGCCACGTACAAAATTAACTTTAAATTGATCTGTTTAGTACAGAAACGCAAAATCCGTTTTCGGATTTAAGAATCCAATGTTGGATTTTCTTAAAGAAACGCACCCTTAGATGTGTAATAAAGGTTCATCCTAGCAGAGTGCAAGTGTTTTAGAAGTCCCACTGTGCAACTTGCGTCCCAGCATGTGTGATTTTGTACCATGTGACCGAATCGTTCAAAGGGCCTATTCAATCAGTGAAGTTCTCAAGCCATAAATCATGAAATTTAGACCTCTTTCGCCCTAGTAAGGTAAAGTCTGCATATTTGAAATAACTCTTACATTTTGCGTCTGCAATTACATTCTGAGGCGAAATGATGTGTAGACATCATGATTCCCTACGAAGAGCATCGACAAAGAAATATTTCGCCTACTGTTGCATAGTTATAAGGTATTCAGGGTAGCACTGATTCTCGCAAAATACAACAAAAATAGACGGGTTTCCTTGATTATTGACCACTGATTCATACAAAATCTCTGGTCTCCATGTGTACTTTGGGGGAGGCACCATCATTGAAGAATTGCCTACACAATACTGCCCGACCAGGACCCGGGCAAGGTACATGTGGCGGACCCCGACTCCTCCCCTTGCGTAATTAAGTGAGCATCGAGCGTCTCTTGCAAAATACACACCGCGTCCATACTTAGTTCCTGCAAAGGAACACAAAGTGTGAGTCAAAGGATGGATTCCAGCAAATAACAGCATTAAAAAATGAATAAAAACAACTATGAAAAAAAGGGCGGGTATTTCTGTGATTCACTACCTTGAAATCATGGCTAAAGAACAAAGGAAAAAAAAAAGAAAACGAGGGAGAGAAGTTAGAGGTCCCCATACTTGAACTCTTCTGATGAAATTTATTTGAAACCTATTGTCAGTTCTGTCTCAGATTTCCCGCCTAAGTATCTTGAGGTCGACATCTAATAGATAATTTAGACAGAGGGTATCTTCTTTTCTTTAAGGGAGACAGCGTAGGATTGAATAATCCGGTAAAGAATTATAAATATATTTCAAATGGTTATTCAGGGGCACAAGGATTCTTTCCTTGTTTTCTCTCTTTCTCTCTTTCACTTGGGCATCATGGATTGCACAATGGCGAGAGCGCTCGCCTTCCACCAATGTGTTCGTTGTTTTGGCAACGGTGGTCATTGTTGTTTTTTTCTCGTGATTGCTCTGGGCATTTTCCTCCGGCTTGTTGGCTTTCCTCCCTCGTTCCAAATTGTAATGCGCTCTCCATGCACGAGCCCCTCAATTGTTCGCGGGTAAAAAGGGTTATAACATTTTCTTTACATTTTTCCCTTGATGGCCTTTTGTCTCTAAATACGGTCTAAATTTGTCGCTAAAAACTTGCTCCATCATAAACGTTACTTTCACTACTCATCCCCTCCCCTACCAGAGCAATAATTTAATAAAACCACTTGCCATAGGCCCCACAGAAGCTTCTGTTAAATCCTCGAGCGTTGATATGGCAGACATTTTTAGCGTCGGTTCCATGAAACAACTGCCGTTCACTATTCCTACCAATGTCTTTTTCCATCTTCTGTTTTCTTAACATGTAACACTGGTACAGATAAGGATTCTGTATTCTCTCTATTTTGTGAATAATCACTCCCTCAACGGTAGCTTGGAACCTGAACAGGACAGCTTGGTACTCAGAGGAACTTGGTGCGAGTTCTACGGTGTGCACTGTCATGTTAGCGCTTGGCAATGGATCCCAGTATTCGGGAAGAGGAATTCCTAAAGACAGAAATAAAATGTTTGCTAACTTAACCTTTAGTCTAGATGGAAACAGATACAAAATCATCAATTGTAGTTTCAACTATTATCATATGGCTGAGAAAATACCTCATTGTGATTGGCTGAGAACAGGCCAATTTAAATAAGTAATTTTTAATTTGCTCTGCGGTGCAAATTAACACTTGCGCTTTCGTAATTTTCTCAATCACAAAATAAATGACTAATCGTATGAAAACTCGCACAGTTAAGGATTTATATGCGCTACTAGCGATGTTTGAAAATTCTTTCACATTAAAGGCTCGTGAAGTTTTGAGAGAATTTCCAAATATCACTAGTTTTATAAATTCCTGATTGCACTGGCATTCCCACGATTGCCTATACTAAGCGTTAAGAAAATCATAGAAAGAGGATGAAAAGCTAGATTTCATCATGTCACGAACATGCCTTCATATCTTCATTCCCACCCCCCGGTTCAAATATATGATCTTTCATATATTCACTTGTATTCTTCACCTTCTACGGGTATATTACGAACTCACGTTGCGATCAGCTCCCAGTTGGCTTGATAGCTCCGTTGGTAGAGCATTGCGCTGGTATCGCAGAGGTCATGGGCTCGAATCCCGTTCAATCCTGAATTTTTTTTCAGGCTTTTATTTCAGAACTACGTAAGCTGTGCTTATAACTGCGATGATCAATCAAGTCTTCATACTGTATAAAAATTGGTAAAGGGTCTCGGAAAAGCTTTGGATCTGTATAATGTAAGCTAATACTCTTTAGCATGACTTATCTTTTTAAGGATGTTTTATAATTACGGCGCGCAAGAAAGTTCTGAAAAAACGAAAACGACTCTTACTTCTAACAGTTAGGCAACTAATAAGCAATAAGGCCACAAGGTCATTCAGGACAGTGCTCAGTGTAATACCTGAAAAATATTACCCCAGCAACAGAGCAATCTGATTGGTTGATTTTAGTTACTGGCCCTCTGAACTAACTAAGGGTGTGTTTCTTTAAGAAAATCCAAGATTGGATTCTTAAATCCGAAAACGGATTTTGTGTTTCTTTTCTAAACAGACTAATCCAAGATCTCTCGGATCGTGGTGCACCAAAGGAACCGAAGAGTCCTTGCCCAGAGTGGATTCTTCGGTTCCTTTGATGCACCACGATCCGAGTGATCTTGGATTAATCTGTTTAGTAACGAAACGCAAAATCCGTTTTCGGATCAAAGAATCCAATCTTGGATTTTCTTAAAGAAACGCACCCTTAGTTATGCAACAAAGGTTCATATTAGCAGTGCACAAGTGTGTTTTTCACATCTGTGTAATATCTTCTGTCATTTTAAACAACGTCATTTCCAGTAATAAACTGTCACTAACCTTCTTTAGCTCCCTTCACCTTCCTCTTCAGTGTAATTTGTTCACCGGTTTGTTGTCCTCGGCCAGTTTTTGCTTTTAAATCGATAACAAACTGCTCTCCACGTAAAGATACTTGTACTCTGGGCTCATCTTTACCGCACGCCATCTCAATCTTGGCGTTAGTTTTCCGACAGAAAGCCATTTTACTACCATGTATTTCATAACTCCATTCTATGTTCATTGCCACCAGCAGCGCCTGTTCTTCCTTCTGGTTCTTCCTTGTTCTCTCGCTAATCTCTTTCCAGATCTCCCCGACCATGCCGGACACATCAGTCGGTTGACCCCGTACGACAATGCGATCAAGACCAGCCTCGACCACAAGTTTGACGTCACGGTCCTCGGCTTTTCTTCTCAGGCTGACAATCTGTTTATGAGAAAGTTGACTAATGGCCTCACTTTCGACTTTCTCAGTGGTAAAAGCTTCAAAGTAACCTTTCTTCAAAGACTCCACAGCTTTTTCCACTCCAGCCTTTTTCTTGCCGATCACACAAATTCGCACAGTGTGGTGTAGACTTGCTTGTTTTATTGGACTTCTTAAGCGCATTCTTGGCTGGCCAAAATCTGTGTCATCCGAAGACGAGTCGCTTTCTTCTTCGTCCAAATCTTGCATTGAGCTTCTCTGCTGTTCTTGCAAAAATTCCTGGATCATTCGAGCTTGAAATACAACCACTCTCACTTTGCAAACACTTTTACAACTGCCGTTGAAGTTGTTGAGCGCTTGAAATATTACCTGAGCCGAGTCCGCCGCGGCCAAGCCATATCCGCCGGTACCAACACTTGGAATTGAGATCGATCGAAGGTTGTGTACATCTGCAACACGAAGACCCTCCTCCAAACATTGCTGAAGATGTTGTTTATCTGAAGAGCCCGGAATTATGTGAATGATGTGAGATACTTGTAAATTCCCGCCACTGGTCATCACAGCTGAGCCCGCGGACTGCTTTCCCAGCTGGCTACACTCTTGCTGCACCTGTTGACCGCTGGCTCTTGCTATTGCTTTGCTCAAGTCACCGGCGTTATTCATGTTCATATCTGTGCTGTTGATATTCATGATGGCGTCGGTCTTCTCTTGCGTAAGATCACCATTTATGACTTCCACACTAAAGCGGCGATCCTTACCAATGGGTGACGTCGTGCCTTTACTAGAATATGAGGAGTGCCTATGGTGCTCCTGCTGAAATGACTGCAGCATTTGAGGTTGGAAGACCACAATCCTAACCATACGAATGGTGTTAAAGCTTCCGCTAAAGTTGCCAAGAGCTTGAAATATCAGGTTGGCCGAGTCCACAAAAGACAAACCCAATGCTCCAGTTCCAACTGCTGGGATAGAAATGGATTGAAGACCTTTCGTTTCTGCAAGACGAAGGCATCTTTCCACGCACTGCTGCAGATGATCCTTTCTCGCAGAGTCTGGGATCAAGTGAATGATGTAACGTGCCGGCAAATTCCCACCTCTAGTAATCACCGCTGATCCACCCAACTGCTGTCCCAACTGATTGCACTCAGCCTCCACTTGAGAACCACCTGCTAGCTTCACTGCCTTGCTCAAGGAACCTGCAGACTCCATATTCATATCTTTGCTGGTTGTAGTTACAGTGGCGTCTGTTGTCTCCTGGCACAAGTCACCCGGGACAACCTCGATACGCACACGCCCCGGTGAGAGTGGCACCCTTCGTCGGAACTTAGAACGAATACTGCTGAGCAGCCCTCTCATAGTGTAGGCAGGACCGAATTTGTGCTTAGCTCTCAATTTGTCCACTTCTTGTTTGAAGGCAGCTGTTAATGTCTGATCTTGCTGGAACACGAGAAATCGAATATCCCGCACTTTAGACACAGGGTTGGCTTGGCAAAAGCTGATCGTTTCTTCCAACATGATTCTTGAGGCTACGTCCCGCGGGAAGCCGAGTTTTCCAGTGCCTATGACAGGGAATGCGATTGACCTCGCTCTAAGCTCTTCCGCCTTTTGTAGACACTTTTGGACAAGGGCCCGTAGAGTCTGAAACAAAAGGAAAAAATAAAGAGAGAAAAAGAGTGGACTTCAAAGGTGGACCATATAATAAGTACTGCACCAATCCACTAATGCCTTTATAACTTTCCTCAGACTAATTCTAAAGAATCATACGAAAAGGGAGTCACAGCTGGGAGAAACACTAAGCTAGTTTTCATCTTGAAGTTTTGTAAAGTTGAATTGACCACCAAAATCAGTTTGTGAAGATAAAGCCTTATCGTTAGCCCTTCGTCGGAGCAAAGCGGGAGACTGTGGGTTGTATTTGGAGTGGTGGGTTTTGCGAAAGAAGGAAAAGCGGAGAACTTCGAGAAAACTCTCGGAGCAAGGACGAACCAGAAAACTTAACCCAGATGTTGCCGGGCCGGAATTTCTACACGAGCCACATTGCATGGTGGGAGCCTAGCTTTCTCCCAAATAACTATGCCACCACTGCTTTTCAACCATTATGAGGCAGCAGTTCAAGGTACGAAAACAAATGCACTTACCGCCTCCCCTTCACCACCATTCCATTGGCAACAGGAAGTGTTGACCACGTGATTGGCCAAGGGAAAACCAGGAGAGACAGCAATGTCTCCAAGGTTTGGAGTGTTCATTACAGGAACACCAGCATTGATAATCGCTCGACACGATGCTCCCACTGAACTGACCAATACATCAGCCTGCAATTCAAATTAAAACTTCAGGTTAAAATATTGTAAAGCATTACAGAGAGGATAGCAAAACAAAAAGCCCAACAGAAGTGCCCCCTTTTCAATGTATAGTTAATCTGAAGTTTAAGTTGCTTAATCACACTTTGAACAGATGGTTTCTGGAGAGTGTTTGAGAAACACGTGAAGAAAGATATTGTCCTAATTAAGTTGGATTTTAAGGGGAAAATGAGCGAAGCAATTGTTAAAATTATCAAAGTAGGAGACTTAAATGGAATTAAAAAGAGTTATCTGTAAATTGAGTTAAACAGTGTGATAGCAGAACAAAGTTATAACAGACAGCTTAGAAATTATGGGTTTTCTTGGATGCATTTAAATCTGATTGATAGTTTGAAATGACCGTTTTATAACTGAGAACTAATCAAAAGTGACACACTGATAAGTGGACAAGTATCGGGAAGTGGGTACGCAGGTTTAATCGCTCAACACTCACCTTCTCTGTCTCAATATTTGCAGCTCTCAAAGATATTCTGTGGTGACCTTTGGTCGTAACCAAGGTAGATGCATCAGACCTACTAAAAGCAGCCCCGTCGTAGTCGTCTTCGTCGTCTTCATCATCATCATCGTCATCATCATCATCATCATCATCAACACTGAAGTCATCACGCCTCTGGCCAAAATGCTTCTGTACGTGTATGGCACAGTTGTAAACCTTTTCCACTGATTTCACAAGACGATCTCCTTTTCTGCTTTCAAAGTACTTCTGGAGGCCTGGCTGTTTCACCTGAAAGGTTTTGGAGGCGGTGTCATTTATAAGAGCGTCAAGCTTCCTTCTCAAACGAATCAAACCTTCTTTGTTTCCAGAAATGTAAAATTCGTTTTCGCCTTTTCCTTTGTTAATCTTCACTTCAAAATCCTTCAATTCATTTTCAATGGAGCGCAATTCTTCCTGACGACGCTCGGTAAGATACCTTATGACAATCTGAGATGAACATACAAACAATTCTTCCCTGATGCAGTCGCTCTCCAAGAATGTATTAAGCTTCTTCATCACCTCTATGACGTCATCCCGGAACCCAGCCACGTGGGTGTCATTCCAGTTGTTCCTATGGATACGGACAGATGTTTCAGTGTTGATTTCGTCACACAACGAGAGCCACTCTGGTGATTTTACCAAGCATTTGCTCTTATCATCCACTTTTTCTTCCAACATCAGCTTGTTCAGGAGCCTCGTGGCATTGTCTGCATGCGCAGCTGACGTGCCCACGATCTTGGCATCTTTGCCAATGACGAACACTGCCTCCACGTTATTCTTTTCCAACTCACTCTTCACTTTCTTTAACCCTTCATCTGAGCCTAAAACTTCTAAGATGCCGTCGGACAAAGTCAAAGTGTTTTCAACCATGTCCGACATTTGTTTTTTGAACTTCATAGTTGCTTCAGTAAACTGTAGCCAAGGACCTTCAAAATAGATTTCTTCGCCTTCAGTGTCTAACTTTATCTCCAGCTCCTTGTTGTTCTCTTGAAGTTTCTCCACAAACTTGATCTTCTTCAACAGAATCAAGCGTTCTTCAGGAACGCCTGGTACGTTCTTCTTCAGGTATGTTTTTCTGGTTTCCTCCCGGTATATCTCTTCCAATTTAGATTTCAACTTCTCCTCGTAATCTTTAACATCTGAGCTCAGAGAAACAATTCTGGCAGCAAATAAATTATCGATAGTTTTGACCAGCGGAGGATCCACTCCCAAGCAGGCGCGAATACTGGATAACTGTGTTTTCACTGCTCTCCAGAAATCCTTGTTGACTTGAACGTCGCGCTTTGCAAATTTGCCGAGGTAATTTTGTACTTCATCAATGCACTCGGAGTGCCACGAATCACTTTCGTCTCCTCCTTGGTACACTATTACAGCCATTTTGTTGTTCGGTTTCCAGGTAATTTCACACTTCTTTGCTGCAAGGGAATTGCTTAGTTCATCACGAAATGCTGAAGTGGTGACGAATTCCATTACATCCGGGTCTACAGCTACAGCAACAGTTCCCAGTCCACTTGAATCGTCTGGCACGTCGCCTGCCTCGCTTTCTAGAAATTCATGGTAAATTCTAATTGACAGTTGCGCTTGATCTAAGACATGTGGTTCTTCTTCATGCCTGGCTAAAACACTTTCCATATCTGTGAACCAAAAATAAAAGAACTATATACCCGAGCAACAGTGCCTAAAACATTTTCTCTGCAACAACGAATGGAAATTAAACCAGGTCTGGAAAGAAAAGTCTAGCAGTGGCTACATTATAGTTTAATAATGTTCTTTAAGGACGTTCGCGCGAAAATTTTCCAACATTGATTTTGTTTTCTCAGACTTTTACCACTGTAAGATGATGAGTTAGTTATGTCTGAAATGTAAAAAATGAGGAGTCACCGACTTCGTTTTGGAGAGAACATGCCCGAAAGAACACCCAAAATATGAAAAAACGGGCTTCGCTAGCAAATAAGGCCACAGTGTCTGTAAGCCCAAATATATTGATATTAGATCTTTGAGGTTCTCTACCAAATATTGTTTAAGGGGACCTATTAAGTGAATTTAGTCAACTGGTAAGGTTCCTTAAAGAACAAGTTCACATTTAGCGGCCAGAGTTTCACACGCCTTGCAGCCGCAAGATGGCAGGATTCGATGTCCTGTGGACAGAAATCTTGAAACGTTTTTTCCAACTTCCCACATTGATTTTTTGTTCACTTTTGGACAATGTGGAGATAATTGTAAATAAAATCTGTTCCTGGAAAGAAAAGTAGGGGTCACCGAACGTCCAAGATCGTTAAATCCAGGCAAAGCTATAGCAATGGTCATCTGCCATATCATTGTTCATTTTATTACTTAGCGCGCGCTCATGACGTGGCGTGTGAATTTGCGTGCGCAGTAAGGATGCGTAAAAAATTAGCGCGAACGTCCTTAAATCAGAGTGATTTTAAAGTAGTTTAATTTTCCTCAAAGGGGAAGGAGAGTCGGGGACAAATAACTTATTAGACTGGAAAATATGAGGAAATTTACAACAATTGCTTGTATAGCCTAGAGGAGGTTAAGGTGGACTACAAAGTCAGAGATTGGGTGTTCGAGTCTAGGTGAGTACAGAACAAAAAAAGTGGCTATGAGCCACTCAACTTGCAAAATGGATCGTCTGTATACAGTGACAATTTTGATGCCACTGACTTGAGGTTTATGCCAGTAAGTTAAGTTAAAGTTAAAGCCCACTGGCAAAACGCAACGGTAAGAGAATACACGAGGATATGTAACACCAACAAAAACATTCGTGAAGTTACTGGTGATCCTTGTCCGGGTCAGTTATAAAGAAAGTAAGGCTTCCTGTCCGATCAGCAAAGCAAGTATAATCGGATTCTCATTTTCATTCCTATTTTTTTCGTTCTTTATTTTCCCAGGCGATATCGGTGATTTTTTTCTTTCTATGTTACTTTTTGAGAGAAAAAAAAAAATATTCAACGCAGAGTCACACTACCACAAAGACAGCACCGCGTCTCGCCCGCTTAAAAAAGTTAAGCCCTGTTCGGCGGGGTCCATGCTTGGATGGGTTACCAAATACGAATACCCCGTGATGTAATAACTTCTCCTTTTTTTTCTTCCCTTTCCAAGGCGATATTAGTGACTGCTGAACTCCCAGTCTTGGGAAATGTCTTTTATTCTATTGGCAAGAACAATATCTCAATATCTCAATATCTCTTGGTGGCAAGAACAATATCTCCCTAGTTCGCTGCGCTCACTCGTGAGATATTGTTCTTGCCACTCGAACATAAAATTCACATCTTCTCGCCACCGTGTAATATCCAGCGTCATATGATAAACTTTTTGACCAATCAGAATGTCCAGTTCTTATATTCACCTCTAGAAGTTATACTAAAAAAAAAAGAAGATTTACCTCAACAAAAAAGCTTTCAAGTTGCATAGAATGATAAATCTGCAATCATTGTACTTTACTTTCTTTCCACTTCTATTCTATAAGCCCATTATACTTGGCTTTAATTTCAATGCCTGGTGTATTAGGTACATAGCCCATGCAACAATCACGTATCTCTTTGCAATCATGGCACCCCCCCCCCCCCCCAGCTACAACACCCCCAGCCGCCTCTTTTGAGGCATTTTACCTTTTAAAAGCATAAAAAACTTTAAAGCTTAATTTCTACAAAAAAGCTCGCAAATACCTAAAAAAAGAATATCTTCACTGCGTTTGAACCAGATGATCTCAATTTTCAAGGTTGATAAAGAACATTTTTCTCTAGGTTATTAACTTGAGAAGATCACGGTACTTACCTTGATCTTCTCTTGATGTTAAAAATCAAACTTACCCAATGTATTAAATCCTTCCCCAATTATTTTGTTAATATTTGGTAAGATATATATGTTATCTGCCGGCTGCGAGGTCCGTAGAGTGAAAAATTGTGACCGAGGTCTTGAAAATGCTGCCCTCGGCCTGCGGCCTCGGGCAGCATTTTCAAGCCCGAAGTCACAGTCTTTCACCATATGGACCGACTCTAAGCCGGCAAATAACATGTTTATTTTTTTTCCTGCAGTAAATTGGTTTTACAGATTACAAATGGGTTTGTTTACGCATTTACGCTTTGTCCTTGAATCGGCTTACGCACCGTCTACTGACGATTTGCAAAAATCTTCGCAACGAGCGGGTAACTCAGATAGTAGACAAAGAAAGATGTATAAAAAAACAGATATTTTTCGAACTACTTTATGTTGGTTGCATTTATTTCACCACTTAAGGGACTGTGCAATAATTACCTGGAGAGGGGGTTGGAAAATTAGAGGGGGGGGGGGGGTTGGATGTAAAATGTAATACATACAGAGGGGGCATTACTTTTTCATTCCTGGAAAAGTAGTGGAAGAGTTATTAGAGTTCAAATATATATATACTATCATCGGAATAAAACTGACAAATTTATCAACTCTAAGGTGTTCTGATCTGTTGTTTTCCTATCTGAAGAAAGGTCTTTGCAAGAGGTATGTTCCCAGAACAACGTGGACGAGACTGCATGTAAAAGTTATGTACAGCACCTTGAGTTCCTCGATGCAAAAGTTAAAAAAAAAGAGTCAGAGAAAGGAACACTCTCCCGCTTATTTCTTGGACAATTAAAAACGATGTAGAAGCGCTTACCAACAAGCAGCTGAAAATGTATCTAACGCTAAAAGGTCTTAAGATAAGTGGAAGCAAGGCTGAGTTGATTGATCGAGTTCTCACCCACGCACGCGGGAACCTTAGTGCTAGAGATGCTGTAGAAGATGAGGAATCTCCCAGTTCACGCGAACACGACACAAGCTCAGAGTCCAGTGATTCTGATGACTCTTCAAATGACTCTGACATACGTCGAAGAGTCATTTGAAGTGATGTTTGTACCTGAGGAAGATCTCCAACAAGTAAACTAGGTATGAGGGAATCAATGGGAGGAGATTTTTTTCAAGGGGGGCGGGAAGGTTAGCTTTAATATTATTATGTGAGGGGGGGGGGTTGAAATTAATTTTTGCTTAATGAGAGGGGGGGTAGACTTAGTTTTGGGGCATATTTCACCCATTTCCCAACACCTCCCCTTCCAGGTAATTATTGCGCAGTCCCTAAGTTCTCCAAAATTGGTTTTGCGATATGAAATTTCGTGCGAAGTTTGAAGTTTTACTACAAAAACAATTTCTGTCAGTCGTTGCTATCAAAATCACTTGAAATTAGACTTTTCTACCGTAAATTGTCTAACAGAAAACGAGTAAATTCGTTTAGTGTATTCCACAGAAATTCTCCTAAATACAGCAACAATCAGACAGGTAAACTCGACTGAGATTGACTCACATTTTACGGCGAGAGAAACACAAGATTACGCGCCATTAAGCTACAAACAACCGAGCAAACTCTCACAACTTCAAAACACTCAATTGAATTTACTTACAGTGACTTTCCTCGCCATTTTAAGGTGAACAGAGATAAACTTGCGTTGACTAATCGTCGATGGTAGTGTAAAAAAAGCAAAAGATTGACGATTACCGCCAACTTTTAGGAGCGAAATTTAGGAGCCCTAATCACTACAGCGGGGAAAAAATCCGGCCCGTGGGCCGTATCGTAAAAAGCTGGACCGGTCACGAGTGCACAATTAGCCAATCAAATTCGAGGACTTAGGATTCCGGCCTGGTCAGATGTTTGAGAAAAAAATAAACACACATTAACCAATGAACAAACAAGAACTGACTATACGTCATGACGTCGTGCGCGATCAACAACACAACTCGCAGAGCAAATATCTGCCAAGTTCAAGTGCTATAAAACTCTTATTCATTTAGTTTTTGTTCTCGCATATACAGTGTACTTAAGGATATGAATTTTGTGGAAGGAATTGAATATGGTCTATCCAACTTAAATTCAAGTCTTTGAAGGCTAAGGAGGACAGGTGAAAGCAGTGGATGGCTATTTATCCGACTACTGTGTGATGCGGATCGTTTGGGAAATTACGTTTGGACCTCCAGGAAGAAGAACAGAGCCGTTCCCGCAGTTTGTGTAATTGTTGCACTTTTAGTTGATTTAATGAATGACCAATTCAAGTTTCTTCTCTACAAAGAAAGGGCATCCCAGCAAATTTGCCTCGGTCGTTTTACCGTGTTGAATGCAGTCGTCGATCGATGAAGTACTTTTGGGAACAGCGCTTTACTTCTCTGCCGTTCGTTGCGACTTCGGTTATCAAAAAAAGATTTACAGAATTAAAGTTCCCCCAACTAATTCCGCCTTCTTTAGTTAATTCGGATTCTCTTCGGTAAAAGCTACATCTAAATAAGTTTATAGCATTTGTCAGGCAGCTCTCTGGTTGAGCGCTGGTTAATCTAGACTAAAATAATTCTCGATCGGGTTAAGGTGGCTTACTTCAGTTTTGATGGATTACAACAGCCCAACTTCTAACTCTTTTGAAAAATGTTCCAAGATGTAGACTGGGCACTAGTAGGTTAAATCACGTTTTAGGGACATAAGTTATGAAATTCCATGTTTCTCAAGCCATACATAAGTAAGATTATTGTTCCTTTCATGAACGCCCTTTTTAAAAGTTAGGAGGTTGTTATTCATTAACTAGTGTGGCATGTGCGTGACCTGAAAAGGCCTAAATTTAAAGTCAGGTTGTGAAGTCCATTCACACGGTACATCAACAACAAAAAACATTTTTTTAGTGGAAGACCCATCAACAAAAAATCGCTAATCATAGCTGTTAGTGATAATTGCGTTACAAACCTTTTGGATCTTCAAACACAACCACAGCCATACCACTTTTTGGAATAAATTGTACTCTCTCCACAGGTCCCCACCTCTTCTTCGACTTTCAAAGTACAGTTCAATGGCATCACGCGTGGTAGTATCCGAAATACCACTGACAACAATGCTCTTACAGGCAGGCACTTGTTCAATGGAAAACTTTGCTGAATCCAAGCCTCTTTCTTCGCCTTTGGTCTTGATTCTACTGAAATCTAAGCGATAAACCAACAGTTATCAGAATGAAAACACATGGAAATTTATGTCGCCTTCTTATATAAAAACATAGCTAATTTACAGTACAACTACAATTGTAAGAAGAAAATACAAACAAACTTCAGAAACTCATTAAATTTTGCTCGTTTTTGAAATATTCTCATGCACAAAACTTCCATTGAACAATGTTTGCTTGCAACGGACATTGAAGTTGAACCGACTTAACAAAAATTTTCCCTGTAGAAAACACCCTTTATTTAAAGGTTAGGGGTTACACGAGTATGACCAGAGAAATAGGCAAAGCTGTTTCTCTAGACAAAATGGATAGTAACAGAGGACAACTGCAAAATTTTGCTTGTCGAAGACAAGAAACTATTGCATGTACTTAAAGTTAAGTAACATGTTCTTCAAAACTTACGTCCATCAAAACGTAAATGAAACCAAACATGCATCAACAGATCCTAATTTAGGGCTTCAGGAATAACTGGGTAAACAAACAGAGCCAAAGAAGAAGTTTCTGTTACCTTGATTCTCACCCATGCTAACGCACAGCAAATCGTCACATTACTACGAATACGGCTACAGTTACACAACAAGTGTTGTGAAGTTTCTTAATGATACAAAGAACCATAAAAAATCTAAACTCTGTTGTAGTCATATTTAGAGAGACTTTTCATTCATGAAGAACTAATGAGCAATAAAAAATCGGTAGATTTTACCACTTCTGGTCATGTACTAAGTAACGAGTTAAAACATAAACAACAGGGTCAGTGTTCTAGCGATTCAATTATTTGCATTAGGAAGCAAACCTAAGAATAGATCTCGGAGAAGGCCAAAAGGAAAATATAATCTAGTAGCACGCTGAAGATGAACGTCTTGTGTTGTTCCAGGTATTATTTTACATAAACAAAGCCATCTTTGAATAGAAGACAGGAATTATCGATTGTTTATCAATTTTTGCCAATCGATAAAGAGATTTTTCTGTGAGTTATCGATTGTTATCGATTGCTGATATCAATCGATAGCAATAAGCGATTGATATCGATTGATTTCCAATGTCGATTTTTATCGATTGACTATGCCTGGCGATCTTGAACGCATGACAAATGGCAAGCGAACAATTTTTAGCCGTGTGAACAAATACCCATTGGTGTGCTTTTTGGCGTGAGAGGTCAAAATTGTATTTTTACAAAGAGGTAAAATTTAAGATTTACAGTTGTCGAATTGAATGTCTATTCAAGAATAAATAACGTGACCGCGTCAACATGACGTGACCGGTCAACATGACTGGCGAGTGAAGTTTTTGGCCGGTCAAGTCACCATTCTGGCCGGACATTGTCCGTTCACCGGCCATTATTTTGCGCCCTGCTGCTTGTTATTGGTGGATTCAGAGACTTGCAAGTTATTTGGAACATTAAAGAATTTGATAAAAGGGGTTAATTTACAGGGCACTTGCATCTTAAACTAATCTTAGATTCATTTGCACTGGTTCATCACAAATACATTGTACTATAAATACTATAATATGAAGCAATAATATCAGCACCCATTGTTTGAGAAAAAAATTGTACAAGAGCACATGATACATTAATTTTTAGGCGGAAATGGGTTAAGAAACACATTTTATTTCTAAGATTGCTTATTACATGTAGCTTAAGGAATGTGTTTTTTTGCAGTTGAGCAGAATTTTTGACACTCGCTAAAGTGGTGTTCTTTTATTCATTTCCTTTTAGATAACATCTATCTTGTACTGTACAGGGTAGGTCTCTACTTGCATTCAGTACTGCATAACAAAGGAATCTCAAGTATGAGCCCGGGGGAGGGGAGTACTCTACAAAATGACAGATTTCCCCACCCTCTCATATATCTCAACTTGTGAATTCCCTACCCCTTGATATACCTGAAGCCTGAAAAACAATTACCCCTTTTGGGCAGAGCCTCCCCCTATACAGTAGGCCTTTGTAGGGAGTACCCCCCACCCCACTGGAGTATGAGCAGCTAATTATCTATTATGACAACTCAAGGCTGTGGTCTGAGAAAAACTATGAGGAGCCCAAAGGTTCCTAGCCATGAAATCCTGGGTGCCCAGTTCTTAAGCTAATATGAATTTAAAAGTAACTTTTTCCATTCCCCCAAGGGCAAAAGTTAGTCACCTGTGGCATTTGGGCACTTCTAGAGCACAGCCCTGGAACTTGTGGGAAAAAAAAAAACTTTTTTTAAACTGGTTTTTACACATATACATGCACATACCTTCATTATCTGATACTGAGTCATCTTTATCATCTGTTTCACCTGTTTTGGTCAGATCATCATCATTATCATCATCATCATCATCATCATCATCAACATCATCATCATCAACATCATCATCATCTTCAACAGGTTTAGCTACACTTTCACATGGATCTTTAAAAATAAAGACAGACTGTTTAGTTCTCTATGAAGTAATCAATGTACATGAATACACATGTACTCTGACTTACAGAAGAATCTTTGTTTACAATATTTGCGTCATTAGCAAAAGCGATTCAGTTTCTGATGGAGCTACAAAACCATTGGTTCTGAATATTGAAAGAGCATAGCATGATTACCTGTGCCAAGGAATTGGAGACTGATGCATTGAATACCTTTTGTGCGGCACAGGTTTAAAAACTCAAAATTTTACAAATGTATGAGCTCATTAGTGCTATTGCCACCCAGAAATTTAACAGTTTTTGAAAGCCAATTTCTCCTTGAATATTACATCCAAAGAGCCAAAACTTTCACCAATTACTGAGTTTCACAAACTCTTTAAATGCTTGTAGTCAATTCATGTCTAGTGTGATGCAAAGTCATATGTTAATGAGAAAAAAATGTAAGCAATGACGTCAGCAAAGATTTGCTTATTTAACAAAGTTCTGCATTTGTTATGCTACATGTACATGTCCATGTAACATGTGGTATTTTGAGATATAATGCCTATTATTGTTGCTTTATTTGAACCAAGAAACTAGGCACATGTAGAATATGAAGTTTGTTTTTCCCTCTTAACCGATTTTTTTTTTTATCTTAATGGTCGGAGGAGCCTGAGTCTTCTCCTGACATTGTGCATTCCTGAGTAATTTAACTAAAACATTTTTAAAACTATTTACCTTCTGCTGGATCTTTCTCAAAGTACATCTTGCATGCCATATACTCCTCCTCTGAGATTGTTGTTTGTAGATTCAACTCTGCAAGGCTCAGTTTTTTCAAGATCTCTTCTGTAACAAAACATCTTTGAACAACTTCACCAAGATGACCAGATGAATAATCTTCCCACAATATCTCCAGGATCTCAAGTGAATCACACTTCATGGTTATCAGCAAACTTCCTAACTTAACACCTGTGATAACAACTCGCATTTCTTTCAGGTACGTCAAAAACTCATCACGATCAGCCTTGCAACTTGGAGGTGTAGTCTGCATGTAGTTTGAAGCAAGTAAACGTAAGACCTCTTCTTCTGTAGGAATGGGACTTATTGGTGCTTGGGGAGCTTCAGCACCTGTACATGAAGGCTGGGTAGGGCCTGATGACACAGGTGCCACAGATGCCTCCTGGTGCCCACCATTTTGAGACCCTCCCAATTCTACTGTTGAAAAATCCTGTGTGTTGTGTTCTGTAGGTGTCATGGTTTCCACATCAATCCTTAATTTCAAAGCTGTCAAATTGGAACAAATTTTCAAATATTTACTAGTATTCTGTATTTAGTTTTAAACTTTTACAACATGTACATGTATTGTTATACTATTTACATGTCCATGTACATGTGCTATGTAGTTAATGCTTCTTCCCACTTGTAAGTCAAACTTCTCTTTAGATGAAGTGCAATGAAATCATCTGTCACAATGTTTTTGAAAGTGGAATGCAACATTGCAAGCTTTGGGAATTCCTAGTAAAGGTTTTAGGCACATTCCTGGGTATGGATGGATGGATGGATGGATGGATGGATGGATGGATGGACGGACGGACGGATATACCATGCCACAAATTTTAACAAGCGCTACAGAAACCACACAGCATCCTTTTGACACCAAAGCAAAAGAAACGAAACTGAACTGTCTAAACACATTTGGTTACTCAAAGATAACAACAAACCTTTTACCATCAAGTGGAGAATCATTAAGAAGTGCAGACCTTATAACAACATTAGCAACAAATGTAATTTATGTAGTTTTGAGAAGTTTGCAATCATCTGTAAGAAGAATTTGTGAAGCCTAAACAGGTGAAACGAATTAGCAAGTTCATGCCCCCACAGAAACAGATACCTACTCAAGAACTTTGTGATCAAGTATTGCAATCTTTTTGTTACACATTATTTGTTTTACACTCCATAGCAACTCTCGCATCTGTTTTTGCATCTCATAGCAACCTTAGCTTTTAATTGCCAGTTCTTGTAATTTAACGGTCATTCATTGATATTGCCTGATGAGTGTGGTCATTCTTTATCAGTTTGTCCATACAAAAGAGCATTGTCGCAATAAAACGATGAATTGAAAACTTGCTACCATTGACCATTATGTATATAACTTTATATCATTTCATATTTCAAATTTTACTATTACAATTTTATTTACTAAAATGTCCATTTTATTTAATGCTCATTTATATTTTGTTATTGTTGTCGTGCAATTTATACATGAGCCCCTAGCTCAGATACTGAGGGCAACCTCTTCTAAAGCATGACATTAATAAATTGATTGATTGACTGATTGATTGGTTAGTTGGTTGGTTGGTTGGTTGGTTGGTTGATTGATTGATTGATTGATTGAGTGAGTGAATGAGTGAGTGATACAACAAGGAGTCTACTGTACTTGTCAGGTGTCAAGAGAATTGAGCAAATAATGCATGATCAATGATATTTTTTTGGCCCTATATCCCACCAGGGAGCCAGATAAAATTGAATCATCTGGACAAAAGATTCTCCCAGCTGGCAATTCCTCAAATGAAGGGAACCAGTGATGAGGACTGGTGAAAATTTTTGTTAAATTCTCTATGAACTACATGAGTGTGTCAATGGGGTATAGCTCTAGTCAGTAAACAGTAAAAAAAAAAAAAAAAAAAAAAAAAAAAACCATTTAGTCAGTAAACTGTTTAAAAAAAAATGGATTTAGTCAGTAAACAGTGAAAAAGGAGATTTGTCAGTTAACTTGTACGATTTTATTACTTTTATGGGCTGTAGATGACCTCCACTTGTAAAATAAGTCATGACTGAAACAAAATCAGTTTTTCAATTAATGAAAATATGACATGATTTTTTTCACAGTATTGCACAATTAGTATTCTGCTGTGGACTCCTACATCCGCACACGATTTTCAAGACTACAGTATTATGACCATTAATTTCATAGCCAGACAATCACACTGAACACTAACAATAATTTCTGTAATAATGCGTTCCTGAGTGTGGTCCAAGTGTGGCCGACCTCGCGAAGCAACACAATTTGGGCTCAAAGCAATTTATTCCAAACTCCCTAGCTTTCTCTTTCGCACTCTCTACTTGTATGTTTCATTTTTGAAGTTATTGAGGCTGCTTAAGTCACCTTGAAAAGAAATTCTTGAGCAAAATCATTTGAAAACTTTGCGGAACTTTGGTAAAAAGTAATTACAGTAAAACCTGTATTAAGCAGACACCTCATTAGTGTGTGCTTAATAAAGGGTGTCCACTTTAAACAGGTTCTGATATATTGTCCAATAATAGCTCATTATTATTACCCTTTTGAAATCATCACGTTTATTGACAACTGCATGTCACCTCATATCAATTGATAATTTAACGGTGGCTGAACACAGTTTTCACGTGCGCTTTCGCTGATGCAATTCAGGGCGCACACAAAGATTGCGAAAAACAAGCATGCTGTCAATAGAGTGATCATTTTATTTACTGAACACCCGCAATATCTGTGCTATTTTTCTCTATAATTAAACGCAGTGTATTGATGGCTTTAGTCTTTTATTACAAAGATATGTTAGAAGAGGTAATGATGCAAAGAACCCAGCAATTCTCAGCTTTTTCTTTGTTACCAAAAGAACCCAGTTAAATGCAGCGCATGCATAGTAAGTCAAAAAATTGCGATTGAATGAAAAATTGCACTCTCGGAAATACGCCTATTCCTTGAGAACCACTCATTAGAATTTCACGAAATTTGGCACGAAAATACTTTAGGAAATAAGCAACTAGAGTATTGAAAATAATTGAACTTTAACAAAGGAAATTCTAGATATTCCAGTGAACCTTCAACAACGGATAATTAAAGATCTCTCTGTTAAATTATTAGCAAAATGGTGTTAACTTGTGAGAATTGTTACAAGCTTCTTGCATGCAAATTATAAAGCAAATCTAATGACTAGATTTTCGACAAATAAACAAAACTGATTTTAAAGGCCTGTTTATATTTATTCATTTTGCCATGGCAATGGCACATATGTCAACTTAACCATCAAAAAACCAAAGTTTGTGTTGTTAACTTGCTTGTTGCCATTTTTGGCGAATGAAGGATCAAGGGTTTTAGAGGAAATGGTGAATGAAACACAGGTATCAAAAACTGTGTTCAGCCACCTTAACCCGGATTTTCCCTCTACACTGTCTTCTTTTTTCCTCGCCTATTGAACTAACAAAAGGCCCCTGCCTGATTGCAGGGTATTGAAAATTTGCAATCAGTATTTTCTAACTGTAAGTACTAAGTCCATAAAAATGCAGTATAGTGTACAGAAATTCGTAAAACTGGGGCCATAAAGAGGACAGAGTATATGGACCAAAGACTGCTCATAAAACAATGTCCAGTCAGTCAATGCATCAGTCTAGAATATTCAGAGCAACTTCAGAATACCCAGCCACTTTATTTACATGTGCCGGTGTGCTTTGAAGAATGAGGTATATAACAATAGTTGCTATTCTTATTCAATGAGATGCTAATAAGTGGCTGGGTATTCTGGAGTTAAGCTGAATATTCTCCTAATAAATAGCTTTAAAACAACATCACTGAACAATGTTAAAGGAGTCTGAGACCACTATTAAAGATAAACAGCCCTTGAAGTGTCCACTTAATACAGGCTTTGTGCAACAAAATGGCTTAATATTGGTGTCCGTGTTCACGTCTGGAGAACCCGGAAGAAAACCCTTGGAGCAAGGGAAGAACAAACAAGAAACTCAACCCATATGACACCGGGCCTGAAATGAACAGGGCCACATTGGTGGGAGGCGAGTGCACTCACTAATGCGCCAACCCAATGGATTATCCATATGGCTTTGTTTTTATTTTTTATGTTTACTTTTTACTTCATTCCTATTTATTTATGTTGTAACTGGCCATTAAATTTTGAGTAAATAAATAAATAAATAAATATTGAATAAATAAATATTGAAAAATATGATAAAAACTCCTGCCATGGTGTGGAATTTTCAAAACCTTGACTTAAAGGTTCATCAAACCTTGAGCATGTGGCTGTTATGCGAAAAACCTTAGAAAGCCAGACATTTTACACTGCTGTGATTAACATGTTGCTGTGTAGCTACATGTACATGTACCTACAAAAAGCAATGGTAGAACGATCATGACTAAAACACCACACGAGTACATACGAGTAACATACGAGTAAATATAAGTAACATACGAGAACATACGACTACATATGAGTAACATACGAGTACATACAGACACATATGGTAATAAACAGGTTATATACGAATACATTGGAGCAACATAAGATAGCAGGAGGGTAGTAAACATGAAATGTACCATTTTTATCTTTATATTTCATTTTTACATGTGCACGGGGTATGTTTTACGCACACACACGAGGGTGCGCAAGTGTTACACATGTGTGCATACCACACATATGGGCCTGTGCCACATACATACATTCTCCAAGGCTTAGCATGTTACTTGTATGCACTCCTATGTACTCGTATGTACTTGTATATACTCGTATGTACTCTTATATACTCATATGTTACTTGTATGTACTTGTGTGGTATTTTAGTCATGATCATGGTGGAACTGGGAGGCTTTAAGTAAGTAAACATACCATTTAAGCTTTCTACTAAACCCTGGATCATCCTGTTGAATCTCTGACATTCATTGCTCCAGGGGTAAGTTTTACTGTAGTTGTCTCTGAGTAGCTTGGCATTGTTTTCTCTCTCTTCTGGACTTTGCCTGGACAGTTGTTGGATCCTTTGAGCCCACTCTTCAGGGTCATCTGATTCAATGATGACAGACTTTCCACCTTCTACTTCAAGTAAAGCTTCAGCTATTCCAGTTTCACCAGCAACAAGAACAGGAATACTAGCAGAAATTGCTTCCAGGGCAACCAACCCAAACCCTTCAGTGCGTGAAGGGAGGACAATGATGTCTGATGCATAGTACATCATCTTAAGTTCATCTTGCTCAGTGCAATAACCACGGACTGTTATTTGGTTAAGGCTTATGCTTGTGTTGTCAAGAAACCATTGTCTTATTTTTGTGTGTTCACCAGGAGATGAGCCAACAAATGTCAGCTCAAACATTTTGCCAAGGGATCCTATGGCATCTGCAACAATGTCATAACCTTTGAGGGTAAGATCTTCAAAGCTAGCCCGTCCAAACATAAAGACATTGAACTTCTTCTTTACCACATGTAATCTGTCTTTGACCAGCTGTGATGACTCATTTGAAAACTTTTCAAAAATCCCAGGAGTGATGATCTCCACCTTAACATGTGGAAGACAATTGCTGTATTTCTGTTGTAGCCGTGATCCAACTGCGACAACAACATCAGCTACTTTGCACAGATCAATTTCACGTTTATGTTTCTTCTCATTCTCTTCGATTGTATCCACTGCAGCACTCTGCGTTGCTTTGAACTTTCCAAGGTCTTCACAGAACACATGGACAAAATGTATCCACTTGCACTTTGCACTTTGGACGATACAATAGGCAGGGGTACCAAACTTTCTTCCGTGGCCTACAACAATGTCCAGATTCGGAAGTTCCGGTGGTGGAATTTTCAACGAATCAAGAGGAACAACGGATCCAGGGATACTCCGAGCAGTGATCAAGTTAACTCCATGTTGCCTGGCATCTTCTCTGCTCAGTTCATCGCTTTGAGAGACGTAGCAGTGAACTTTGATGCTGTCGCTTGTAGTTTTTGCCAAATTTACAGCAAATTCTCTGTTGAAAGTGGACAGACCACCTTTAGAAGACTTCCACTCGTCGCAGAGAAACATGACATTATAAATAGTTGGCCTACTTGCTGCACTCGAAGTTTGTCCGCTTGCCATTATACGCACTAAAGAGCTTCCTTTCAGTAGTTAATGTCTCCTACTTCACTGAAGAGCATTTTATTCGTAAATTCCCAGAGCTACATGCAGATCGCCTTCGATGTCTTTGGGTGATTTAGTTCCTTATTGAGCCCTCGAGCTACTGACTCAGCGGTTCATATAAGTAATCAACTAAATGAATAGTGTAAGAACCGTATAGTGACTTACTATAACTGGCCTATGTCTCGTCCGCACATTTTTCCACACTTGTCTAGTACAAAAGAATTAAAATGGCGGCGCGACAGCATATGTTTAAGTACTTATCCGATGTACTAAATTTCTGTCCCTGATCCGTAGTGATTGATCTTGTATTTTCATTCTCATATACTATCGGCCGTGGCATTTTTATTACCCCAGACAAGAGGGTTCCCAATAGGTTTGGCGGGATGCGGGATTTGGCTTTTCTTCGCCGTGATATTTGGGATTTGAGCTGAAAACAGGGGCGAGAAGCGGGAATTACAATTACGAGTGGGAGCGGGATTTCATGTTTTTATGGGGTTGGGATGCGGGACTCGCAAGGGGAACAGAGCGGGATACGGGATTTCAATTCCTACGTGACCTCATAAACTGTTATTGACCAGCGCAAAAACCACAAGCTGGCAGAAACGAACCTTTTGTGCGTATAGCTGTGTCAGGTTTCAAGTAATGAATAGCAATTAACGGCTCTGTACCCTGTCAGGTTCTGTAAACGCATGCATCATCGCTGGACTACGTTAGTATCATGAGACTGTATGAGGTCTTTGAGTCCTATTGCGACCATTTGTGTAGCCTGCCTAGCTTGGCGCTTTTTAAGCGGCGAAGCCGCACTATAACGAGCGCCAAAGCTGCGTTAAAAAAAAAAAAGGTTAAACCGCCAAGCTACGCGGGCTATCATTTGCGTTGACCCCTGACATCAATGGCATCTGTCCATTCCGACATTTTCGATGTTTGGGTCTGTAATCCCCCCGATCCTTTCTCCTTTTTCTAGTCTTTCCACCTTTTCCGGAGCGCATGGCTTGTTTTGGCCAGGATGGCCTCACCGAATGGCGGTAATAGTGATTTCCCGAACGAAGTATGCGGCATTATGAATTCCGTCACCATATATTACGAAAGGGATGTTCAAGCAGGAATACCTTCATTCGGAAAGAAAAGTTCTGAGCACAGATTTCAAGGAAAGTGAAGACGCTGAAAGCTTTAAAAGAAACTGTCAAGTGCGTTTATGGGCCATCTCTTGAATATGGGAATGAACAATCTTTTTCCTTCACTGATACGTGAACAAAAGAAAACAAAGCAATAAACCGTTTACAGAAAGAGACGTTAGAATCATTTGTGCTTACTTATCTGCTACCCATTGAATTTTTTTTTCATATTTTATGCGATATCTATTTTTAAAAAGTTTCTGTGTTAATAATTAAACTAATTATTAATGTAACAAATTAATCATTAACGCAGAAACGTCTTTGTAAAGTAGGCGGGATCGGGATTTCCAGGCTAAAAAGAGCGGGATGGCGGGATTAACAGGAAAAAATGGGCGGGAAAGCGGGATCTGAGAGCCCTATTGTGGACCCTCAGACAACCCTCCTCCCGAGATTCAGTCGAGCTAACTCTTCACTTACAGTTGATGTGAGAGGAAAGACGTTACGTTTCTTACAGGACGTCAACCACGTGAATTCCAAGTGTCTTTCAGACGTGTCAAATACGCGCTTTAGAAACGATCGCTACAACAAAACTTGCGACTTCAGCCGGTTTAGACAAAGTTTATTGAAGCGACGCGTTGAGACGTTGCATAGACGCTGCTGGTGTAGAGAGCGATAACCAAAGTAGTTTCGTAAAACTAAGAAGTAAATATAACGAAAACTATAATTAGACTAACTAGAAAAAAGACTACGAAGCTTAGAAACAATTGTTCCGAGAGCAGAATGAACTATAAAATACAAAAGATGCAAAAACTTACCGGCTTCTGTGTCCGCTTGAGGAATTTCACGAGTGGTAAGTTAGAAACTTTAAGAAACTTGATGTTAACACGTTGAAAGGCTAATCCGAACTGGGACTTTTCCTGAACACGTTAGGAGTAATTCTAATTAATACAAAGGATAATAGCTTTCTTTGTTCTAAACATCGTACGTGGGTAAACATATCCTTGGACTAACCACAAAGACACGTAAAATAACAATACAAAGAAACTTCTAAAGGCTACAAAGGAAATGCAAAAAATCATAAATATTTGCCAGCAACAGTTGAACCTTGATATAACGAATTCGAAGGGCCAAGGGACTGGCAAAATATAATCGCTGTATATAACGAGGTCTTGTTATATCGCGGTTGTTTACCATAGAGTGCATGTATTTTGCTATTCCTGGGGAACTCCTGGGGCGAAGAATATCATTCGTTATATCGCGGACCTATTTATATAGTTCCGCTGAACTTTGAAAAATTCAACTGACCGTTTATGAGGATCGCGTCCCGGATTGGCGAGTTTTTCCGCCTCGGCCTCGGCAGGTAGGGTAGAACCTGGCAGACGGGACAACTTTTTCTCAGATAAACAGTTTGGCTCGAATACCCGAAATGTCACGCACTATTAGCTACCCAGCTATAAGGGTACAGAAATCTCAATTTCACAAGGTTCTCTCGAGTTATCGCTTGATGTTACTAGCAAAGTTTTAGTGATCATGTCCCTTTTACTTCATTTTATTATACGGCTGAGAAGTCTGGGGCGTCTATGATAAAGATTTTTCCGCCCGGAAAAAGGATGAAATAAAATGAAAAACTCAAATTTACTTTTTGTAAACAAATTTTGGGTGAATTAGCAAGGTTGCCTCGATGTTGAAGCCAGAAACGAAACTGGCACATTGTCTTTGAAATCAGTCATAGATACGTCGATTATTATTTAGTTCTAGATTATATGAATTATTTCATATAAACTTCACATCATTTTAGTTCTAGATTACCAGAAAACAATATTTAGCCATTGAAAATGTGGTGGATAGCAAATACATGACCCACTATATCCATCTAGCACAAAACGGAGCGATCCACACTTAGATGAAGGTTGAAAATTACATGTCTCACCCCCGTACAAAAAGCATGACATTTTTTTGGTTGCATAATCCATCAAAGTCACTTTTGTGTATGAACTTGTGGCGGCATAATTTTGATTGATTTCCTAACAATGATACAAAAGCATCTACAAAAAAAATAATGTTTAAAGTCATGTTTGTAAACTCTTCAAAAAAACTTGACCATAAAAATTAAGGACACACTCTCCATCTGGCCTCGTTTCTAGTGGAACAGTGATCCATCTAGAAAAAGGCTGTAGTGAGTCCTGGGACTCACAGAACCAGTAAACTACTAGTCCCAGGCCCAAGACTATGAGTCCCAGACCCGTTAACATGAGTTCTGTACCCTTATGGATAAATAGCTTGTAGGCACAAGTTGGTTATTTGGTGTTCTTAGAGACCAGCACGTCGAAAGAGCAAAGCATTTTAAAAATTTCTGGACTGGGACAACTCGCTCATTCCGTTAGATTTCTTAGCTTTCTTACAGATTTTACAATACATGAACACCAGCCAATTAAATGTGGCGATTGCCATTATAAAAAAGGATGACCCACCCCAAGGGCAGCTGAAAATTAAAAAACTTAGTGATTCGCTTGAGCTAGCTGTAGTTGCATTATTTCAGAGCAATCTTCGCCCTCTTGGGGAATGTTTCGTAAAAATACTTTATTGACCTCAGAGCTAAGCCAAGTTTGTTTTCGAACAAATTCGGAAGGGGCAATCGCCAAAAAAAAAAAAAAAAGAAAAAGACAAGTCCACAATTTGGCTTTTGTGCGTGCGCCAAATTAAAATGTTGTACATGTTTGTGACTTATCTTCGAGAACTCTATCTTTTTGGTAAAAAAAAAAATGTTTTTACAGCAAAACTAAGGCCCATTTAGCGTCATGGTAGCCAAAAAACTGATTTAACGGTTAAAAACGGCATTTTTGGTGAATATTTGGGTGTTGAAGAGTTGATAGGTTCTTATTTTGCAGAGGTTGTCCTAGTGTAACTATTGGCGGAAATATTGTACAACTAATACATAATCGTTTAGCACTTGCATTTTTAACAACAAATTAAAAATGCTTGCCCTGTTTGAAAAGAAAACATATACACAATAACTTTTTGTCAGAAATTTCTCACAATTAAAATCCAGAATTTAGGCCATCAAAACTGGAGTGATTTTTCTGTATAAGAACCTATATACTTTTCTTTGCCAGGCTAAACAAGTTCTTATATTTTTGGATATTTAAATGCCAAATTTCAGCCTGTAGTTTCTTAAATCAATAGGTTCTTCTCCGGGGTTCTCATATGCGCGGTTTTACCGTATCACTGGATTTGAACACCATTTTCCTTCTCAAAATTGTGGAATACTGAATACAAATTCTGTAAAATATTTGCTCCTGTCGCGATGACTTTCTGACAAATGTATTCTTCTGACTTGAAAAAAAGCTTAGAGGCCTCAAAGTCACTCGACTTTTTCACTTCGTGTCTCATTCATTCCCGCTCCTCTTCGAGGTTGTTTAACCGGTGAAAACAGGTTTTCAATGGACGTCACTCTCGCGTCAGGTGTTACACTCGCATGCATTTCAACTCATTCCGATCGACACTCTGATAAATGTAACAAAAAGAAACAGAACCAATTTCATTGCCCTTAATTAACATTATACACCTAAAATCTACACGTATTAGATAAAAAATTGTATATAGTGTTTGTCTGGCATTGCTATAAAGCTGGAATTTTTTCCCCATCAACTTAACGTGAGGCAGTCAGTAAGAGTTAACCCCAGTGTTGCCAGTTAAAGAAATTAATTATAACTTCTAATTGTAGCCAAAGAGAAGCGACTTTTTTTTTCATATAAAAAATGCTACAAATTTATAAATATCCTTACAGAGTTAACTTGTTAATCAAATTTTAAATCCATGGTTTCTAATAGCAGCCTTCCAGTTACTTCTTCCTTTCCTAAGCGAAAAGCGACAAAGCCTTTCATTGTGACAAGATCATGTCGATTTTGTTTTAACACTTGACATATGCTTGAACGCAACTTAACTATAACTACCCTGAGTTTGAAACGTGACTGCATTGGTCCTAGTTTACTGACTATGTAAAATTTCGTCATGACGTTTAGACCTTTTTCGACCTAGTTGTTGTAAATAATACCCTGATAAGTTATTCCTGTTGGTGGGATAAGCCACCCACGGAATTAAAGGAGCTCAGTCACGGTATTTCGAGTTGTTCTGGCCACGTACAAAATTAACTTTAAATTGAAGGAAATAATAGTTTACTAGGACAGAAATACACCAAAGAAAAAATAATAAACCTTAAAGGAACAAGGATGATTAAAGGTGGAGAAGACTGACACGGGTTACAAACGACGAACTTGAAAAAATTTAGCCTATACGTTTCATAATGCGCAAACCGTGACTTAGCTACTTTGCCAAACCAATGGATATGAATATGTTATGTACGTTTGATTTCTCTTTCTCCTTATTTCCGTTGCTGTCAAAACAAAGTATCCGCTGAGCATTATCACGTGACCATATCAAGGGCCCAAGTTTAGAGCTCATCGAGGTCACGTGGTTTTTTGAAGTTGGCCGATAACCAAATACTGGGTTTCGATTGGATCGCGGACTCAAGCGAGGTTGAGGTTATTCAATCTCAAAAGAGAAGGCCAAACAATATTAACAGAAAACCTCACCACAAAGTTACAAAACTCAAATCAAATTTCTCGCTTATCCTGGGTTAGCTTAATCGGGCTTTGAACAAACCGGAACAGGAACTCCACTTTTAGGCTTGGCTAAATCTATAATTTACATTTTGTGTGCAACGGTATTACATTTTAAATAACAATTATATTCTGTGGCGTAACAATGTGAAGAAATATTTCGCCTACTATTGCACAGTTATAAGGTATTCTGGATAACACTGATTGTCGTAAAATACAACAAAAATAGATGGGTCTACTTGATTATCAACCACTGATTCATACAATATCTCTGGTCTTAAAGGGTTCTTTGGGGGAGGCACTATCATTGCAGGGTTGCCTACACAATACTGCCCGACCAGGACCCGGGCAAGGTACATGTAGCGGCCCCCGGCATCTCCTATCCTTGCGTAACAAAGTGAGTAAGAGGCGTCTCTCGCAAAATAAGTACCTTGTCCAAATCTAGTTCCTGAAAATAAACACAATGTGTTAGTGAGGGGAAGGATCCCAACAAATAACAGCATTACAGTCGAACCTCCCTAATACGGACACCTAAAGGAAAGAGCGAAGTGTCCGTGTTAGAGAGGTGTTTGTATTGGAGAGGTCACTATGATGAAGTCACTCACTCTGATAGTTTAGAGCGTTAAGTAAATAAAATCGGGCCCAAAAGTGAGTGTCTTGTGAATATCTTAATCAATGTGTCAATGTTTGTGTAACCGCCCACGGGAAATGGCACATACCGCAAGTTATCGACACCTGGTGCCCGGAGTGTCCGTAATAAAGAGGTTGAATTTATATGAATTTGCGCCCTATGGCTGAGATTTGGCGTCCGTTTTCGGTTTTAGAGAGGGTCCGCATTGTAGAGGTTTCTTTTTAGAGGAAATGTGTGAGAATTTTGTCGGTACATAGGAAACTGTCCGTATTAGAGAGGTGTCCGTATGGAGAGGTTCGATTGTGACAAATGAATAAAAACTAAAGCTTAATTTAATACGATCAGAAAAAAGTAGGTACGATCAGATAGAATGGATATTTCTGTAATTCTCCCACTTGAAATACGTGGCCCCAAGAAAATAAAGAGGGAGAGAACAGGTCTCCCATTTGTGACCTTTTCCAATTAAAATTATTTCAATCCATTGTCAGTTGTGTCTCAAATTGTATGGCTATCTCAACATCGACACCTGACTGAGAATGTACACTGGCATGTTACTGTTTCTTTTAAGGGGTGACCGCGCGGTTGTAGTAACGAACAAAAACAACCCGGTGCGAGCTCTAAATAGCTTTTAAAAAATGGTATATGGGGATTCTGTCATTATTTTCTCTCTTTCACATGCAATAATGGATTGCGCAATGCTGAGAGCGCTAGCCTTCCATCATTGTGGTCCTTGTTAAAATTCTAGACCCGCTGAGGTTTTTTCTCCAGCTGGTCTGTTCTTCTCCTTTACCCCAAATTGTAATTAGATTTAGATGCACGACCTCAGATAAATTGCAAATCTCGCTCTATCATATGTAACTGTTACTTTCGTTACACAAACCCTCTCACCTTCCAAAGCAATAGTGTAACCACTTACCATGGGCCCCACATAAGCTTCTGTTAAATCCTTGAGTGTTGATGTGGCTGACATTTTTAGCGTCGGTTCCATGAAACAACTGCCGTTCACTATTCCCACCAATGTCTTTGTCCATCTTTTGTTTTCTTACCATGTAACACTGGTACAGATGAGGATTCTGAATTCGTTCTATTTTCTGAATATTTACTCCACCAGCGGTAGCCTGGAACTTGCGCGTGACGTCTCTATACTCAGGGGAATTTTTCGAGAGTGGAACCAGGTGCACTGTCATGTCATCTTTTGGCATTTTCGCCCAGTGTTTCGGAAGAGGAATTCCTGAAGACAGAAATGAGTGCTCGTTTATCTTAATGCAGTGTATATCAAAATGGAAAAAGAGAAAACCATCACTTATTTTTTCAACTGATGAAGAACTGAGGTTGTTTCGTTTCGTCAAGGAAACCGTTCAAGAATTCTTAAATGGACGTGGGAAAACTTACAAAAATTGCGCGGCGCTGGTAGATATGCATATTTTCAGCTAAATCTCTAGCAGGAGCCGCCTTTGAATGGAAAATCATGGACACTACTTTAGTCCAACAACTTGAAAAATATTGGGCAGTAGTAGAGCAATCTGATTGGTTGATTTTAGTTATTGGACCTCTGTATTAACCAATTAAAAGGGATTATTAAGAGGAGTTATGGTAACAGCGTTTCTCACATAACTACCTGATGCCGTACTGTGACTAACCTTCCTCTGCTTCCTTAACCTTTCTCTTCAGTGTAATTTGTTCACCGGTTCGTTGTCCGCGGCCGGTTTTTGCCTTCAAATCGATAACAAACTGCTCTCCACGTAAAGATACTTTAACTCTGGACGCAGCTTTGCTGTACGCAATCTCAATCTTTGCTTTTGCTCTGGGATGGAAAACCTTTTTACTACCGCGTATTTTGTAACTCCATTCTATGTTCCTTGCCACCATCTGCGCCTGTTCTTCTTCCTGGTTCTTCTTTATTCTCTCGCTAATCTCTTTCCAGATCTCCCCGACCATGCCGGACACATCGGTCGGTTGACCCCGCAAGACAATGCGATCAACATCAGTCTCAACTTCAAGTTTGACGTCACGGTCCTCGGCTTTTCTTCTCAGTCTGACAATCTGTTTATGAGAAAGTTGACTAACAACCTCATTTTCGACTTTTTCCGTGATACAAGCTTCAGAGAAACCTCTCTTCAAAAATTCCACGGCCTTGTCCACGGCTGCATTTTTCTTGCCGAGGACAAAAATTCGCACAGAGAGCTCTTGACTCGCTCGGTGCGCTTGTCTCCTTTCACGCTTTCCTAGCTGGCCAGTATCTGTAGCATTTAATATTGAGTCTAAATTTGTTGAGACTGATCGGTACCTTCTAAGTCCTCGAAGTTTGGAACGAATACTCTTGTATAGCCCTCTCGCAGTGTAGGCAGGACTGCGGGATTTGCGCTTGACTTTCAATTTGTCCATCTCTTGTTTGAAGGCGTCATTTAATGCCTGATCTTGCTCGAACACAATAAATCGGATATCGTGCACTTTAGACCCAGGGTTTGCTCCGCAAAAGCTGATCGTTTCTTCTAACATGATTCTCGAGGCTGCATCCCGTGGGAAGCTGAGGTTTCCAGTTCCTATGACAGGAAATGCAATGGACTTCACTCCAAGCTCTTCACCCTTCTGCAGACACTTTTGGACGATGGCCCGTAGAGACTGAAACAAAAGGGAAAATTTGTAAGAGTGGACTTGAAAGGTGGACCATATGATAAGTATTGTGCGAGTAGTCCACTAATAGCTATATATCTTTGCTCTTACTGATTCTACAGAATAATACGGGAAGTGAGTCGCAACTGACAGAGACGTCTAACTAGTTGTCATCTTGAAGTTTACAAAGTTGAATTAACCCACCAGTCAGTTTGTTGCGTTAGCCGTTCGTCGGAGCAAAGTGGGTGATTGTGTTTTGTATGTGGTGTGTTGATTTTTTGCGAAGGAAGAAAAAGCGGAGATCCCTAAGAAAAACTACAGGACGGGGCCAAGACGAGAACCTTCAAGAAAAACTCAACACACATGGAATTCCTACATGGGCCACATTGGTGGGAGGCTAGCGCTCTGGCAACTGTGCCACCCCTACTCATCCACCGTTGTGAAGCATCAGTTCAAGGTAGGAAGAAAAATACGCTTACCGCCTCCCCTTTGCCATCGTTCCATTGGCCACAGTAAGTGTTGATCACGTGATTCGCCAATGGAAAACCAGGAGAGACAGCACTGTCTCCAGCGTTTGGAGGTGTCATTAGAGAAACACCCGCCTTTGTAATCGCTTGAGAGGTTGCTCCGACCGAACAGACCAGTGCATCAGCCTGCCGTTTAAAACAAAACTTCAGGTTAAAATTGCAAAGTACCAAGTAAAGGATAGCAAAACAACGACAGCTAAGATAGAGAAACACCAAAGAGATAAAAATACACCGGCCATAAAGGTATAAGGATTTGTAAGGATTAAGGATTAACACGGATTACAAACGACGAACTTGAAAAATGTGGGCTTAACTTTTCAAGAAGCATAAACCGTGACGTAGTTCCTTTAATTTGAAGCTCATGTTGCTTATTGAGAGTGAACAGCCGGGTCTAATTCTAAACGGACTTAAACTGTGTGATAGTAGAGCAGAATCATAACAGACAATTTAGACATAATGGGTCCTCTAACTGCATTTACACCCGCTTTCAGTGTTACGTGCATAGGATGTCGCCTATGCACGTAACACTGGAAGCAGGTGTAAATGTCTTTAATCTGATTGATAGTTTAGTTGAAATGACCGATTTGTAATTGAAAACCAATCAAAAGTAGTATACCGATAATTGAGCACAGTATCAGGAACTGAATACACAGGTTTGCTCAACACTCACCTTCTCCGTCTCAATCATTCCAGTTCTCCACGATATTTTGTGGTGGCCTTTAGTCATAATCAAGGTGAACGGATCAGTCCCGTTATCAGCATGCTCATCTTCGTCGTCATCGCCATTACTACCACCACTACCGCCACCATCATCATCTTGTTCATCGTCATCATCAACATCAACATCAACATCTTCATCTTCATCATCAAAATCATCATCATCATCATCATCACCATCAGCAGCAGCGCTGTCAGCTGCAGCAGCATCAGCATCAGCACCACCATCATCATCAACAGCAGCAGCAGCACCACCACCACCACCAGCACCGCCATCAGCAGCAGTATCATCATTAGCAGCAGCAGCAGCAGCAGCTCCACCATCACCATCACCAAAACCATCGCCGTCGCCATCCTTATCATCATCATTTTCATCTAGGCTTTGGCCAAAATTCATCTGCACTTGTATCGCACAGTTTTGATCCTTTTCCACTAATTTCACAAGACGATCTCCTTTTCCACTGTCAAAGTACCTCCGGAGGCCTGGCTGTTTCACATCAAAATGTTTTGACACGGTATCTTCTTCGAGAGCGTCAAGCTGTCTCTTCACATCAGTCAAGCTTTTTCTGTTTCCAGAAATGTCAAAATCATCGTCTCCTTTTCCTTTTTTAATTTTCACTTCAAAATCTTTCAGTTGGTTTTCAATGGAGCGTAAATCTTCCTGAAGAAACTCGTCAAGATACTTTCTGACAATCGGAGATGAACATACAAACTGTTCTTCCCTGATGCAGTTGTTTTCCAAGAACGTGTTAAGCTTCTTCATCACTTCTTTGACCTCATCCTGGAACCCAGCGACGAAAATGTCATTCCAGTTGTTCCGATGGATACGGACAGCTGTTTCGGCGTTGATTTCGTCACACAACTCACGCCATTCTGGAGTTTTTAACAAACATTCGCTCTTATCATTCACTTGGACTTTTTCGTTTAACGTCAACTTGTTCACCAGCCTCTCGGCCTCGTCCCAGTGTGCAGCTGACGTGCTCACAATTCTGGCACCGGAGCCGTTGTCAATGACGAACACTGCCTCCACATTGTTCTTTTCCAACTCACTTTTCACTTTCCTTAACCCTTCGTCCGAGCCCAAAACTTCCAAGATGATGTCGGATAGAGTCAAATTCTTTTCAACCATGTACGACATTTGTTTGAGGAACTTCGTCGTTGCTTCAGTAAACTGTGACTCGGGACCTTCGAAATATATTTCTTCTCCTTTAGTATCTAGCTTTATCTCCAGTTCCCTGTTCTTCTCTTGAAGTTTCTCCACAAACTTGATCTTCTCCAGCAGAATTAAGTGTTCTTTTGGAACATTAGGAACGTTTTTCTTCAGGTAGGTTTTTCTGGTTTCCTCCCGGTATATCTCTTCCAATTTAGATCTCAACTTTTCCTCATAATCCTTTGCAGCTGTGCTCAAGGAAACAATTCTAACAACAAATGAATCATCGATAAGTTTGACCAGCGGAGGATATACTCCCAGGCGGGCGCGAATACTGGACAACTGTGCCACCACCGCTCTCCAGGAATCCTTCTTGACTTGAACGTCGCGCTTTGTAAATTTACTGAGGTAATTTTGTACTTCATCAATGCACTCGGACTGCCACGAATCACTGTCGTCTCCTCCCTGGTACACTATTACAGCTATTTTTGTGTTTGTTTTCCAGGTAATTTCACATTTCTTTGCGGCCAGGAATTTGCTCAGTTGGTCGCGAAATGCTGAATTGGTGACGAATTCCATTACATCCGGGTCTACAGCTATGTGTAGTTTTTGTCCTTCCAGTTTGGGCCGCTGGCTCACTCGAGCTTTATCGGCGCCACCGGTGGTAGTTCCCAGTCCATCTGAATCATCTGGCTCGTCGCCTTCCTCGCTTTCTAGAAACTCATGGTAAATTCTGACTGACAGTTTCGCTTGGTTTAAGACATGTGGTTTTTCTTTCTGCCTAGCTAACACTCCTTTTATATCTGTGAACGAAAAAATAAAACAGAACAGTTATACCGTGCGTAGAATCTTTTCTTTGGGGAGAATTTCAGTGTGGCTATCCCATGGCCAAGGGTATCCTCTCTTAAAGGGGCTCAGTCACGCTATCTTGAGTTATTTTGGCCACATACAAATTTACCTTTAAATGGTAGGAAACCTGAAAATAACAGTTTAATAACATAGAAAAACACCAAAGACATAATAATAAACCATAAAGGAACAAGGATGGCTACGGATGGCGAAGATTAACACGGATTACAAACGACGAATTTGAAAAATTGAGGCTAAACTTTTCAATATGCGCAGACCGTGACTGAGGTCCTTTAAGAACTGTTCACAAAAGATAGCCGAACAGCAGCCATAGGTTAGAATAGGACATCCCGAGTTGCCTTTTGCCTCTGTTTCAAAACAAGTCCTCGCGCAAAACGTTTCTTATGAAAATGAGTTTGATTTGCATGAAAATGAACTTATAGATGAAACGCTTTTTCATAACAATGGCTTCGCACGAAGACTCGTTTTGAAACAGAGGCAAAGAGCAACTCGGAAATGGCCTATTGTGTTACAAACCTTTTGGATCTTGAAACACAACCACAGCTCTACCACCTTTTGGTAGAAATTCTACTCTCTCCACAGGACCCCCACCGTATCTTGGACTTTCAAAGTACAGTTCAATGGCGTCATGGGTGGTATCATCTGAAATACCGCTGACAACAATGCTTGTACAGACAGGAACTTGCTCGATTGTAACCTTAGCTGAATCCACGCCTCTTTCTGCGCATTTGGTCTTGATTTTACTGAAATCTAAGCGATAAAACAATCATTATCAGAATGAAAATGAATGAAAACACATGGAAATTCATGTCGCCTTCCCATATAAAAACCAAGCTAATTTACACTACAGCTACATTTGTAAGAAGAAAATGCAAACCAACTTCAGAAAACTCATTCACTATAATAACATAAAAATTGCTAAGAAGCGCTCCACCCCCCCTCCCCCCCTCACCCTGTATAATACTTAGCAATTATTCACCGTGGTGGAGGTGAATAGGTGGTGGATAATTACCCATCCCTGAAATTATGAATACCTAGCGGACACTAATTTCCTCTTTAGTAACCGAAGCAAAACGGAAGCCATTTTTTATTTCTCTTCGGCTTTTCGGAGATGAATACTTTACTAATCTCGTCCGAGTAGACCACTCAGAACCCATGAATAGCATACATATATAGTATGCACAAACATACTTATTATAAGTGCTACATGTATTCAGAAACACAATTTTTCTTGTCCTGACGTGGGCTGCGGACAGTGGACACAAGCCGAAGGAGCAAAATTTTCTTCCCACATTTACTGTAAAATAAACCTGCATTCAGCGGACACCTCTGTTAAGCGGACGCGGACACCAAAAATGTTAAGAAATTTTGTTGCACAAACTTGCAATAAACGGACACTTGAAGGGCTTTTTACTTCTACAAGCTCAGCTGATGCCACACTCCTTTAACATTGCTCATCGATGTCGTTTTAAAGCTAATTGATTATTCCAGGTTGACGCATTGATTGACTGGACATTGTACTACGCTAGTCTTTGGTTTTGCACTGTGTTACAAAAGAGTTAATAATTTAGTATTATTGCACAACATATCAGAACCTGTTTGGAGCGGACACCCTGTATTAAGCGGACATTAATGAGGGTCCCAAAGATGTCCGCATAATCCAGGTATACGTTTCACTGTATACAAGTTAGTGTGTCGAAAACTAATGCAAACTATGTATTTCCGTATTATTAAGATAGAAGAACTCTTGGGAGCAATTAAGTGCCCACTACAGGGTTTGACATTGGCTGTAGATACTCTACTGCCGCGAGAACCAACACCAGACAAAACCAACAATGCTTTGGCCCGTCACGCAGGCGTCTTGCCTGCGATTCCAATACCTGGTACAAGGCCAGGGCTTAAGAAAAATTGGTATATAACGGGCTGAAATAAGCTGACAGTAAGAGAGATACCGGTTCAAGAGAGATTTGTCAACCTCCAAAAAAACCGTGAAGTCACACCTTAACTTGACTTACCTGTTATGTCATTGGCCAATGTGATCAGAGCTTTGTCGTTTCTCCGCAGTACGTCCTCCACCTCTCCACCGCTCATAGCCTCGATGAAGTTTACCAAGCAGTCTTCGGTCGTCAACGCACTCAGCCCACTAACGAGTAACTGATTCTGTTGAAATCGAGATTGTTCTTTTGCTTCAGCCTGCCAAGCACTCTGATCTCCTCTCTCCGTGAAACTTGACAAGCTCTGCGCACGCTTCATTCCTCCCTGACCACGCCCTCTGTTACTGCGTCTCCTTGGATCATCTCCCACAAAAGGACCTCCTAGAGAGTCGTCACAGGTGCTGTGTCTCTTCAGATTACTGTCAACGACGTGAGACGAGAACAATTGTGCGGCCTTTCCTTCATGAAGCTCCCTCTTTCCTTGATACTGTTGGCTTCCTCTTCCCCCTGGAAGACGCTGCCTTTGAGAGAACGGAGACCGATTATCGCGATACAAAACCTGATCGACATCCTGGAAACCTTCTCCAGGTGTCTGACAACTCCTGCCTCTTCCCCTGCCTCGACCCCTGTTCTTTGTTTTCGGTTTCGGGGGATGTCCTCGGCCAACGCCCCCTCCCTGAGACACTCCCATGTCATTGTCTTTGAATCCTTGATTGTTGCTTTGGCCCTGTGCAAAACTGCCTCTTGGACCTTCCCTTGGCACTCCTCTTGGCTCTCCCCCGAATACTCCACTTGGTCTCCTGTTCTGGCCTCGATTACTTTGGTAACCGCCATTTTGTTCCAAATTGCAATCGCCAAAGCTATCTGTTGTCAAGTTACGTAATTCTTTGACTTCCCCTTGTTCCTTGGGCAATTCATCGTGGTTGGAAAATCTTCCTCTCTTTTCCTTTTCTCGAAAATCGGCTGCTCTGGAACTTTTTTCTTGTCCAGTCCCTGTAGGACCTTTGCCTCCCAGTGAGGTTTGGAACATGTCCAGAGGATTTTCCATAGCTTGAAATTTTTGTAGCCACTTACTAGCTATTTCAATGTCTCCATTTACGTCATCACGATGAAGAGTTCCCCTGATAAGGACTGGTGGTAAACAGCTGAATATTTTCGCAAGCTTATTTAATTTTTCTTCCATCTCTTCGGGATTTTCTTCTGGTGTTGACTGAGATTGTGGTGGAGGTGAGGTTGGTGTTGGCTGTGCATTTGGCTGGGACGGATCTCGTGTTGACTGTACATGTGCTGGGGTTGAGGGTAGTGTTGACTGTACTTGGGTTGACGGTGCTTTTGGTGTTAACTGGGAGTGCTGTGAGGGTGGAGTTGGTGTTGAATTTGCACGTGGCTGGGGTGAGGTTAATGTCGACTGGGCATGTTGTTGGGGTGAGGTTGATGTTGACTGAACATGTGGCGGAGGTGGAGGTGCAGATGCAGGTGCATGTGATTGGAGTGGGTTTGTTGACTGGGCATGTGGCTGGGGTGAGGTTGATGTTGACTGAGTATGCGGTTGGGGTGAGGTTTGTCTTGACTGGGCATGTGGTGGAGGTGAAGGCACACGCGGTGGGAGTGAGTTTGTTGATTGAGCATGTGGCTGGGTCGAGGTTGATGTTGATTGAGAATGTGGCGGGGGTGAGGTTGGTCCTGACGGTACTTTGGGTGGACGTGGGGCTGGTGTCCAATTTGCATGCAGTGGGGGTGGGGCTAATGTTGGCTGTGCGTGTGGTGGGGGTGGGGCTAATGTTGGCTGTGCGTGTGGTGGGGGAGGGGCTAATGTTGGCTGTGCGTGTGGTGGGGGTGGGGCTAATGTTGGCTGTGCGTGTGGTGGGGTTGGGGCTAGTGTTGGCTGTGCGTGTAGTGGGGGTGGAGCTAATGTTGGCTGTACGTGTGGTGGGAGTGGGGCTAGTGTTGGCTGTGCATGTGGTGGGCCTTGGGGTGGTGTTGAATCTGGACGTGGTGGGATTGGGGGTGGTATTCGCTTTTCACGTGGTGGAAGTGGTGGTGGTGTTCGTCCTTGAGAATTTTTGCAGTCGCCATCATGTCCTGTAAAGTCAATAGGTAATAAGAGCGTAAAGTCGCTATATTCCTTTCCTGCGATATCAGTAATTTATCCCGCGGGAGAGGGAACACCTCTGATTATGGGGCAGGGGATGCTGGTCGGAATATTTGTATTACTGCCCTAAAGGAGACTAATGTGGATATGGTTTAGAACAGAAAGATAAATGAGAATTATAGTGACTTAAAAGTAGCTTTCATCGATAGAGATTTCAAGCCTGTTGACCAAAGCAAAGCAACAGGGTGATTTTTAAAATTCCTCTTCCCCTGTAACCCTAAAAGATGTCTGGTTGGGTAAAATCACCTGCTTTCCATCCCGAGTACCCATATAAGACCAACATCTGCTATTGCACCCCATAAAAGAGACTACGCGTAATCCCTTGAGTTACCCGCGGGTTTCCCTTTATCCAATATAACAAAGCACTTCGATGACATATACGATTCCCTGATAGGAGGAGAGTCCCAGACATAGGAAGTCCCAAGAAGACAAATCAGACATTGACCCGCTTTCAGTGTTACGTGCATAGGCGACATCTTTCGACCATCTCTCGACATTCCATCTTTCGACATGCTATGTAAACGGCTGAAAGACCGTTTACCTGTGAAACTGGCAATTTTCCCGGTTATTAGCGGAACAAATCACAAGTATATGTTAATTACTGACCTCAAATGAATGAAGAAGATTGTGGAATTGCGATTTAAGGGATAATTCAAACGATTTTAGTGTAGTCGATCGGCTTTCAATATTGACTTCCGGTGGAATTGGGCCGCTACCGTTCAGTTAATGTTCGAAAGATGTAAACATTCAAAACAGTCGATTTATCCCTCACAGAATGTTTTCTTGATACTCCTAGCCTAGTTTGATGTCAAATAAATCCATCTTTCATGACTAAAAGTTGAGTTTGACCGTAATGAAGTCAGTTGTGCTTACATTTTAACGTAGGCCAGGTTACATAGCATGTCGATAGATGGCATGTTGAGAGACAGTCGCTATGCACGTAACACTGAAAGCGGGTGTAATTTTAAAGTAACAGTGAAACTTAGTAGTCATTCATGACTGTTCGGAAAAACTAGGGAACGGATCAACAATGTTTCAGTTCTCAAATCGTAAAACAAAAGTCGCGGTCACGAGCATCGTTCCTTGCTATTAATTTACTAACGGGTGGCCAAACATCAGATCTGATTAAGGGTAACCCGAAAACACTGACCCCCGGTCCGCGGACCCCCACTACAGACCGGGTCCGCGGACTACCTATGGACCGATCCAGGGACCCCCTCTACGGAGCACCCCCCAAAATATAATAAAAATAATAAATAAATATTTCAGTTGCAGGTTGTCTAATAGATTACTCGTGACGGCGAAATTCCGAACGTTACATTGTGCAAATGAACAGACCTGGATTCAGGCTCGGGTGCAATTTAGATAATTACACATTGCCATTTTCTTTGCTGTGGCCATAAGGTATACGAAAGACGCGTACGGGGAAGTCTCCGGGAAGACTCGAAATTTGTGTTCTTTCCCCTCTGCCATTTTGTTCAGCCCATCCTCCCGTGGGCTCGTGAACTCGTTCCAGGCTTCACAGTTTACTCAGCGGAATAACAGACACAAACAAGAATAAACGACCTAAAAATATATCTTCCATAGCCAGATTGAGCCACGAATGGAAGGTAAGAACTTTCCTTCTTACCATCGGCATCTCCTTACGCTCCTTAGGCAATTTATTTTGGGAGGGGGCGGGGTGGGGTGTTAAAAACCCAAGTGTGTTACATTTGCTCAGTGTAACACTCGAAAACTCACCGACACGAGTTTGAATCTATTAGACAACCCATACGTGAAATCTTTATTATTTTTACACTATTTTAGGGTGGTGCGTAGAAGGGGTCCGTAGGGGTAGTCTGCGGACCCGGTCCGTTGTGGGGGTCCGCGGACCGGGGGTCAGTGTTTTCGGGTTACCCAGATATTAACAAGACATTACCATCTTCGTTCCGATAGCAAGGGCTAGGGAAATATAATCCCCCGCCACAAATTGAAATTACCTTTTTTCAAATTTGTAAATTAGCAGCATTAATACATATGGTTGAGACTTGCAGAGTTGCTGGAAAGGTTTCGGTACTGATACACTGATAACGTATGGACATCCGGAAAACAAGCGAAACCAAGCGTTTAATTTTAAACAGCCTGCATTCCCAGCTCAGCTAAGAAAGATAACATTAATTGAGAAGTTATCTTAAAACCACCGATAAGTAGGAATTTTTGTTACGGAAACAACGTTTCCAAACACTGTTCCTTTGGCAAACGTTTGCTGAGGTGACAAACTGTTTGTGAAAAAATTCAAAAACATTTTCTAAGCTTCTGGGAAGAAATGAAAACAATAAATGCTGCGTTTGCGCAGATCGAAACGGGAAAAATAGGAAAAACAGTTAAAATGACAACGTTTCTATAACCATTTTTCATCAATTCGCAACCTATTAAAAGACCGAGTTCAGAGAATTGTTATGAGAAAATTCGCCATTGGACAGACATTTCTTTATTATTTGGAAAATATAGAAAAGCCAACAGTAGCCTCTTTTCAGCTAACTACTAGAAATCTTAAGTTTTGTTCTTCTTTGTACTTTGCCGATTCTTTGTACACCTGAGCGTGTGCAACGCTGTTTCACTAACTTTCATTTAGAAAACAAGTAGTTCGTTATCGGGTCATTTGAGTTTCTTTTCATTATTAAAATCTACCTTCCGTTCCCTCAGAAACTGGCCAGCTGAACTACTTTTCACTAATGTAGTTTTATTAGTTTCCTCGGAAGTTAACCAGCTGAACTACTTTTCACTAATGGAGTTTTAGTGCTTTCTATTCATAGGATAATTTTCCCTTGCTGTCGGTAACACCAATTCAGAATTTCAAATTTAAGTATCTCGCTTTTAATTTCCTAAGTTTGTTCTGTCTTAATCTCAGCCTGTGTAATTTTAATCCTAGCACTCTATTTTTAATTTTGGAAGCCTCGTGGTGTTGATTAGAATTCGCTATCTTAATTAAGTACTTTCCGTTCGTATTGTATACCTGAAGTTACATTAGCATATTGTAAACACTTGACGTGTAAAGGATGATATATAAGCAAGTACGGTTGTAAAGCTTTTTCGATTACATCGGTTACATTGTTACGATTACATCGATTACTCCGACGAGTATGTCAGTTTCACCCTCGACGTTAGAGTGCAGAATAAACTACTGTTGGACCAAGTTATGTCTCTTCCTTGACGTCCGTAGTGAAGACCACTGAAGTAGATCCTCGTGTACCAGGAAATCGTGACGAATTTCCGTTCCCGCAGCCAAGCAGTGCCCTCCAGAGTTAGATTCCCCCAGTTGTCAGTTCAAGTGTCCGTTCAGTCCGAAATTTACAGTGTTGCAGGAAAAACTTATCGTCACAGTAGTTTACCGAGAAAACTTATCGTCACAGAATTTTCAATCAACAGTATCATCAAGATCAATTACACTCACCTTCCAAATGAACGTAAAGATGTTTGCTCATTGTCTATCTTTTAAAGCCAGGGCCAGAACCTTTAAATGGAAAAAGGTGGTTAGTTTAATATGGTCAATTGGCGGAAAATGCTGACCTTTCCAGTGTTAGAGAGTTGGGGGGGGGGGGGGAGTGAGTGGTTTCTGCTTGTAGTATTTGTATTGTGGACAGCTTTGACGGCTTTGTACATTTCGAACTGAAGCTTGTAGGGAAGCGGTTATTCCAACTGTATATTTACGTACTAGACCAAGAAAGACAACGAAAAGTGCTTGAATACATGAATCAGTGAACAAAAAAAAAGCGTTTGTAGATACTAGGGAAGACAATCTTTTCCATACATTTTGCTATTACTGGGGTCAGGAAAATCGTTTGTTATACCGAAGACTTCGTTATAGAGAGGTTCGTTAAATTTAGATTCCAATTTATACTTCAGTGGGGAGAATTTGACATTCGTAGTTGTACCTGCTGTTCCTTGACTAAAAACAGTCGATGAGCAAGTTATAATGGCGGAGTTTTCTTCGCCGGTTTGTTTCCTGCGGGAAATTACCAACCAAAATATGCGCTACAGAGCCCATTGCATAATAGTGCAGTGGGGACTGAAAAGTCTCTGAACAACAAATGTACAAAATACCTGAAACAGACTCTTATGTAGTAACTGTTACATTGGTTTTGCTGATCTGTTCTCCTGTTGTGTTTTTAAATGATCAAATCTGCAATAACAATACAACGAACATTGACGTTAATACAACCTTCCTAAATGATACTTTGGAGAAGAAGGATCATCCTTAGACTTCTTACGGTGTTTACAACGAAACAGCAGACGCACTATTTATTCAGGCAATCGAAACGTGAATCTGTTACCACATTGTAAACAAATGACAGAGATTCTACCTTCTGATGTTTCGGCTCAAGTCAGTACCACAAAGGAATCGCCACTTCTTCCTTTCTCTTCTTTACTAAACACCTGTGAATAAATTGAAAAGCGTCAACTTTAGGGCCTCTGGGCCAAAACCCTGCGGGAGCAATAAAGAAATTACCTGTCCTTCTGAGGTTTTAATTTCATCTGATATAATACCCACTAAAAACTATATGTTTCACAAGTGCGTACAGTGCCTTATAGTGACCAGGTCTAATCTCTCCTCACAACAGCAATGCAAAATTAAGCGTGCAGTTCGGATGAAATAAGGAATTGCCATCAAGTAGGGAGAATTTGTTTGTCACATCAGGGTAGAATCGAAACTAACTAATTGCAACATTCGTACTTCTATCTGCTGTTCTTTGACTGATTCTTAGTTTTGTCACCTTTTAAACATTACTCATGCACCTTCAAGCCAAGAATAAACTACTGAGTTCATAGTTTATTTATTATCAATATGCCGAGTATTGTTGCAAAAATAGGAAAACGTAAGTTATTATCAAAAGGCATTTGAGTTCATAAGACTATTGTGGAAAAACGTTGATCTTTCTGGCCACCTAGAATGCGTTTTCCTGCTGAACAACAGCTTATAAAGGTCTTAAAGAGCAGAAAATGCTGGTGAGTATTGTAGTGAGTGTTGTTGGCGTTACTCATTAACAATAATAACTAACGAAAGAGCCGCGCGTGACTTTCGGTGTCGAATTTCAGGTGAACAAACACATTAAATTTTCATCAACAAACATATTTCTGACCACATCTGGACTTTAAGAGAGCTACAGAGGTTAATGTTGATATTTGATAGTTTTTGTGTTGTTTCCATAAAGAAATCGCTCTCAAGCTTTATCGCGTGATTCTTTTGCTTGATGTAGCAGGTACAATATCTATTGAAATTGCTGATCAATTTTCTTGCAGTAATAAGCACATCATTTGGCCCTGAAACATGGCGATCCGTATGAGAAAAAGCCCTGAGAGACGGACAACTTATCAAATCAGCAAATGCTCTGGCATCCTCTTACCTAAAAAACCTACCCACCCCTCCCCGCTACGTTTAGAATGTCGCATATCGCAATTCTTAGGCTGTAACCCATTGTCTACAGTAAAACCGTTTTAACTGAAGTGAAATCCCACCATTGTAGTCATTTTATTGCTATAAGGAGCAATTTTAACATCGGAGTTCATTCAGACAATCTTGATCAAAAGTCTTGGGACACTTTGCACTTTTGCCAACATATGCTCTTTCTGTCCACCTCCCCTCCCCACCCCCAACACAATGCTGATGTTGATTCATCCAAAGTGGACATACTATTCCAACATTGTTTTTTGGGGGAAGGAGGCTCAGCAAATTTAATGATGCCTTCCCACTTCAAACTAATGTGTCACCACTTGCCATTTTGTTAAGTGTCCCAAGGACTTTTGGCCAGGATTTTAGCTGTTGTGGTGAAAAGTTTACTGACAGTCACCAGTGACAGTTTTGAAGTAAATTGAACAATCACTACACGTTAATTACCTATCGTAACAGCGTAAAATATAAATCAGCTAAGATCAATTCAATCCGTCACTTCATCGATTGAAATATGCCGGTCAGTAGCAAGCGGCAGGTCTTTTTTGCAGGGTGCAGGGTGCAGGGTGCAGGGTGCAGGTTGAAATTTAATTATAACTGGAAAACCGCTGGTACTAAAAATAATTAATAACCTATATACTAGTCAGGGGTTCTTACATAAAGTAGGTCGCCTCTTTCACTTAATGAAAACACGATCGATCCGCTATAAGTACTTATCGATCGACACGCTGAGACCAGTGAAATCTCTTCAAAGCCATTTGAATGGCCACTCCACAGATGTTTCCATCGATTCCAGAATTGGCTCGGGTCTTCCTATAGGACTCCACCTGCGAATTTTTATTTTAGCTTGCCATTTATGTATGCAAATTAGGACTATTTAAACGCTACGGTTTCCTAGCGCGTCGATCTTTTCAACGTTTTCTATAGCTTCAAGTTAATATTGTTGCGGAATCTGTACTCTACCTAGCTTCACCGTCATCACTACAGTCAGGAAACATTTGTAAGTCTTTATATTCTGTCCTGTATTTTTCTTATCGCTCGGCTCTTCTTCACATGTGTTTTTAATTGTTTTTCTAGTCGAACCTCGTTCGGTCTTTCAATACTCAACGGGCTCCTCGAGTCTCGTCAACAGAGCGTGAGTTCGAAATCTCTAGGCGTAGCGTCAACAAGAACTGTAAGTTACACTTCCCTTAACAACAGGAGATTGCCATCACAAATGAAGCAAATAAATAAAGAAATGAAATAATATAAGATTTTAACCGTCGAATATACTAGCACAAGCCCAGTGTGCTTTCATTTTGGTACTCACAGGGAAGAAACCAAATTCAGCAGATATTTCAGATGATATTTCAGATGTTTCTTCAAAAACAATAATTCATTGCAGGCTTAAAATCATAGGAATATACTCTCCTCCCATCGCTTCGGCGGGTTTGGCACTCAGGTGGAAGTCACCTTTCTGAGCGATTGTAAACAGAGTCATGTAACAGTCACGGTACGTCTACCAGCTGTACGTTTCTTTTAGGTGCCAGCGGTTTTCCATTTATAATTAAATTTCAACCTGCAACCTGCACCCTGCACCCTGCAAAAAAGACCTGTCGAGTAGCAAGCTGTACTTTACCGGTAGTAATTTCGCTTAGTAAACTACAATTTCAGGGTCGGAGTAATTTCCCAGTGTTAAATCATCTTGACCATCTCTCTCTGATTATCCAGGAATCTCCCCCATAGGTCACCAGATCTCCCGGATGCAAAGGATAGTGTTTGAGGAATTTATTTTTACATACACTGCACTTAGACGAGCGTTAAGCCATCGTAAATACTGCAAACTGCTTTGAACGCTTGTTTTTGAGAATATTGATCGAAATAAAACCATACACCGTGACGAAAGATGAGCGTCTATTTTGTAACCTTAACTTTCTATTCGTATTTGTATTTCTTGAGACTATGATTGGTTATAATGACCCATCAAAATCTAAGTTTCCCAACTGACAAAGCTACCAATATGACTGCGACGGTATTTCGTATGTTTTTAAAAATATCTCGTCTGTAGTTCAAAGATGTGATATTTCGTATATTCACTAGTCAAACTCCCACCCTGCTTGATAGCTAAGTTGATAGAGCACTGCACCGGCACTCGGCGGTCATGGTTTTGATTTTGTTGAAGCTAGATTTGTTTTCAGGTTTTCGTAAGTACTAAGGTTTTCTTTTTTAGCTGCTAAAGCTGCGAACGTGTTTTCGATGGACTTTGCACGCAGAGATGAATTGTTCAAGCTATCGGTCCATAAAGGTTAAAACGAAAGCCAATGAAAGTTGAGTGCGTGAAACCAATTAGTTTAATTAAACTACCATCAAAACAATGTTGTGAAGGATGTGTAATTCAGCTGTCTTCATTTAAAGACTTAAAAATAGAACGTATTTCTAAATTAAGTCCAGAAATTACGTAATACATGTATAGACGAGAACAAACCCTCTCGTATGCACGTGTTTGCGATCCGATTCATGTTGTTTTCGCCCCTGCTGAAGGGAAGCCAATTTCACGCCTACCTAACAGCTCAGGCAGAAAATGCTGTTGCAAGAATTGTTGCTTTTTTAACATACAAATCCTAACAAAACTCGGACGCACTCTTAAATCTACGATTACGACTAGTTTAAAAATTATTCCACGAGCTGGCGTTGGATATGAGATAATATAGATAGCCAACGAGGCGCAACCCTCTCATTCTCAATTTTAAGATATCAATTCTCTTCACTGTGTGGTATAAATTCGTTTGCTCTGTTATCTTGGTTCTGAGAATGAGAATGCAGTGTTGCATCAACGCCATTGTCTTACAATATTGAAAATCAGTTTACCCTGAAAAGTTCCAGAACGTACGTGGGCCGCGCCAGGGGCTTCACGCAAGGAAAAATTCATTATTCTTGGGAATGTAAGAAATTTATGAAAAAAAGAAAGGTATTAATTAATCGCTAATTTGCGCGCACTATACTGGCTGATTTACGTTTTTATCTAGTTTAATCCCCTGCCACTCGATCTGATCTGCTTATTGCAAAATCTGGCGTGCACTGAAGATAACGGAAAATAATCAACGTCTTAAAGATCGATGATGAGATCATGGCCATCGCTAGTTCAGACATCAAAACACAAACATAATCTCATGAGTAATGGATGATATAGATTAAAATTTTATCTCTGATCAGCAGAATGCTGGTATATCTCAGATCTCAACCATTAGTTTAAAAGTGCGTCAACAGCTAACAGCGGCTTAAATTTTGACCAATTCTCAGCTATGAGTTAAAATTAAACTCGATCCAGACACCTTGTAATAAATGATAGAGTTCCTACCTTCTTGTGTGTCTGCCGGCTTAATTGAGTATCACCTTATCACGGCTTTGTCCCTTCTCTTCATAAGCACCCCTGACTTTTAACGCCTAAAGTAAAGGAAAGCGCGTGGAGGACCGGAGCAAACTGCGCACTGCTGACTCACACTTGAAAGATTGACTCCGGTATATTTTTGGCAGATAATTTCCGAATAGTCATGTACCCTTTATTGGTCATACATGATTAACGGACAATAATTTAAGCCTATGGCTGACATGTCAAAACAACCGCAGGATTAATCAAACCTTTTCACACTGCTGACAAAAAAAAAAACAAAAAAACAAAAACAAAAACAAAAACAATAGACCGATACTAAAACATCCGCTCTTGCAAGAGAATATGATCATTAACTCTTGGTTCTTGCTAATACATACTGGTGCTGACAAGGTAGGTTAGCGTTTGGTTCCTAGTCCACCCCTTCTACCTTATCCCAAGTTACGCCTTTAGGTTATTTATTATTTGTCCGTGTTCCCGGGGGGTGGGGGACTAAAGACGGACCATAAGACCATAAGAAAAGAACCCCTACGAGGCACCAAGATCCTGTTTTGTGGGCGTGGCTTGAAATTTTTTTCTCCCCTATAAGAAGTTCCAATTCTTACATAACACATCTCCTGTCACATTTTTTTTAAAGTCAATACCCTAAACCGCAAAAGTTCCCGCTGTGGACCCTTTGAGCCTAAACACTCTAAGAGGCACCAAAACCGCGTTTTTAACCCCTAAAAGGTATGACGAGCACTCTAGGCCGTGTTTCGCAAGGACTGGAAAATACCAATTTCGCGAATATGATTGGCTAAAATCGATATTGACCGCAGTCTAGATGTTTCCATCTGCAGACTGCCAACTAAATCGCTCTACCTTTTGCTTTCGCCATAAGAATGTTGTAAACAAAATACAAAATCGTTTACACTGTCAGTAAGTCTTACATATTTCCGGTATTACGAAAATATGCTACGTAAAAACACGTCCCAATGTAAAATTCTCATTGTACCCGAAGAAGGCTGGTTTGACCAGCCGAAATATGGTACACCTTCAAAAAAAATCATCCTACGTTGTGTCGGTTTCTTCTTTTATATTTTTCAAAATCGTTAGAACTTGTTTGTGCTAAAAATACTAAATAGAGGAGCCCAAACGACGAAGAGAAAAAGGGTGAATAACACAAGCAAATTAAACTTTGGTAACTGTAAATTCAACTCAGGCAATCAAAACACCAGGCCCCAGTTGTTCAAAGGCTGGATAAAGTTATCCACCGGATAAATCGCTTTCCAGTGGATAAGTGTTAACAAAACAAACTGCGCTATCGGCTGAATAGTGATTTATCCCGTGAAGAGCGTTATAATTATCCATCTTTCGAACAACCTGGACCAGCTGAATGCGAAATTTAAGAGTTTTTGCAGTCCGAAAGTAAAAGGCAAATTCAAGACTAAGAGCCTGTAAGAAATTTTGTTAGTCAGCTAAAAAGGTTGAGAAATTAAATACATACCTGTCAATGAGTTCAACCTTCTTTTGACCAAAATTTTCATCGCAATTTACAACCAAAATGCCAGCGACTACGAACCGGCTGCAATAAGCAACTTTCAGCAAGCTGAAGTTTTCTTGCCCGCCCCTCCCCCCCCCCCCCCCCACCACACGCACACCCCGGAGCAGGACTGATCAGATCACAGTCCTATCGGACCTCGCTCTTTCAGTTCAACATGACAGTCTCATCATTTGGGGGCTTCTTTTAGTGTTTGTAGGGGAAACACAAAAATATGACGAGGTGGTTGAAATTCTTATCTATTATTTATAGGTATATTAGAAGGTGGTAATTTTAGACAGATGTATTAAAAAGGTATTAACGTAAAAAGGAAACTTTTAGTTAATTTCACTCTGTAATGACTCTAATGGTCAATTCGGAGTTTCAACATCCCTTCTCCGGCATCCCCAAAGGTAAAATGAAAAAAAAAAAACGCGCGAATTTTTTCCATATCCCCTCGCCTCCCATATGATTTCAAATTCCCGTTTCTTGTTAAAATACAGAAAATCAGGCAAGGAAGTGATCTATGACAAGAGAAGAGGGGGTCACCGGCCATTTTTAGGGGTGGCGAATGGTGAATGCGAGACTTTGTGAGACGACGAGATTAGCGTTTTTCTTTGCGAGCCCGAGACATTTTGATCTCTTCAATTGCGAGACCGAGACTCCAAAGTGTTTAAAATGCGAACTCAAAACGTTCAGGTTCTAAGATGTTGTGATGTCATTTAACTTTATAAAAAAAATAAGCAAATCGGTACTTAACGACTTTCTTAGCCTTGAAAAAAAATCGAGACTGCGAGACAGCTTTGTGAGAAAAATCGAGACTGCGAGACGCACATAAGCGCTAAAAAACGACACTGCGAGACCCGTGAAATTTGGCGAAAGTTTTGCGAGACCATGGGTTTTTAAAGGACCATTCGCCACCCCAATTTTTGAGAGTAATTATAAACTGCTGGTGAAGTTAATGTATGAGGTACCAAGCCCTATTTTTATTTATTTATTTATTCTTTCTCTCAGCTCCATTATTTACAATCTAGTAATTATCTTCTTAACATTCCTCTACTTACAATAAACTATACAGTGAACAATCTATAATTACTACCTTTAGACCACGCCCACCGCAGTAGCATTTTTAGTGATCCTGTATTAAGCGGCCACCTTTAAGTCCCGAGGGTGGCCGCTTATATACAGGTTCGACTACTGTATATGACCGCTTGAGGAAAACATTGTCGGCATTTTTGCTGGTCTGAAAAAGAAACATAAAGCTTAAGGGTATGTGTGTGTATATGGGGGGGGGGGGAGGGGGGTGGGGTGGATTATTATTGCCCATCCTTACTGGGCACAAGTTTAACTCAGGCCGCAACGTTAGGCAACGTGATACATCAAGCGTGCACACTGAGGAAGAAATACATGCAAGTATGAACCACTGTAGGACTTGGAACTCATTTCGATCCGCACATCAGGGAAGAAAAACTGTTCGGTGTAACATCTGAACCATTTGGAAAAAATGTAACGAAGAAATTTAACCACACGCTGTTTTTCATGAAATACTACATCTACACTAACAAATTGCATACTTGTTCAATCTTACTTGCTGATTTTGCAAACAAAATCTCACTTTAATACAGAATCGAACATATTGAGGCATAAATAATATGAGAAACAAAAGATGTCTCCTCCACTTTCTTGTTAGTTTCAAAATTTTCGTTATAATTAAAGTAATTCCTAATCATTAAATGTAAAGTAACTTAAGGTTATCCAAAGCAATGTTTTCTTCTTGTATTCAGTGATTATGTAAGTATGAGAAATTAATGTAAATATAATGTTAAACGAGTGCTCTTTGTATTGTCGACAGGAACAGCGGTCATTAATGGTAGAATTTAATGTCAATTTTAATGGCGTATCATACAAAAACACTTCATGTAAGGAAACAATAGGACAATCAACACTATGAAGCCGTCAATACTTTAAACAAGGTTCAGTGTCAAACTTGTAACTTAACAGTATAACATACGTAACCTGGTGTAAAAGTGCTGTGTAAATTGTAAATTTACTCTAAATTGTCCTCTACGCTTCTTCGGTATACAGCACTGTATTTCTAGGAATTACAGTTCACAACAAAATATCTCATTCAGTCAATTCGTAGTTGTTAGGTTCAGGGTGGCCGCTTAATACAGGTGAAAATAACAAAGAAAGGCAAACGTAGTACTAATGCTACAGGGTGGCCGCGGCCGCTCAATAGAGGTGGCCGTCTAATACAGGTAACAAATACAGCGTTTGCATGAGCGAAAAATCGAGACTTTGAAAACTGGCCGCTTAATAGAGGGTGGCCGTGTACCACAGGGCCGTTATTAATATATAGGTTCGACTGTATTGTTTTATATTGGGCTTTTTTTCGCGATCCTCTAAAAGAAGCTTCCACTCCCGCGCATCACATTTAGCAAAAATTTACTCCAAGATGACTTTTAGAGAAGAATCAGGCGGTGTAGGACACTGTTCACGTGACACTATTTGACCAAGAAGACTAGGGTAGGAAAAAGAAAAAGATAATAACAACTCTAGTTTCCCTACCCTAGCTGGCATTTTAGGTCCAATACGACAAAGCCTGTATAATCCAAGTGAAACAAGGCTCGGACTCAGTGTTTCTCTTACCGTCAGTCTCTGAATCTTTAAGGCGTGGCCATATCTCCCGTCATTATCTGGTCGCGGTGGAAATTAAATCCGTGAGCCCAATTACATTGCACATTTTAATTCCTAGCGCACGTATTTCTCGTGGGTGTCTTGATGGTCACACCCTATAGTGGGAACGTACTTTAAACTACAAAGGTTTAGCGTCAGATAAGTTCCATCTTTGTATCTTGAAGTTTGATCCCGACGAAGTCTCACTACTAGGAAGGAAAGTTATTTATAGTAACCTACTGAACGCTTTGTCGCGTTTTTCGCCGTTACTTCCATGAAAAGATTCCTTTAGAAGTCATTTCAAAGAAAAGCTTCCCAATCTGTATCACGTGATCATTTTTTTAATACTCATTCGAAATGAAATACGTTTGAAAAAATTATGATAATCTATTTGAAGGGAGGAACATCTGAGATCAATAGCAGAGGGTCAGTGGTCGTCGTAACAACTTCCAATTTCATTCTGGGAGTAACCTTCCCGCGGGGGGGGGGGGGGGGGGTTCCATGCAGATACGAGACTGGATGTCAGTAATACATGTATACAATGAAGCCTTTAAATTTGTCCATCAAAAACCTAAGAAAACTTTGAGCCTTCCCTGCCATTAACACCATTGTTAATAACTTTCACTTCCCCAATGTTCAGAACGAAAACAAGCAAACAAAAGCTAACACCGGCCTCCGAAGGGACCAAAAAACCGCAGAAGAAAGTCCTTCTACCACTTTCCATTGTATATCTTGTTCTAATCAGAAGGCTATGTCAAAAGCTTTGTAATATTTACTCGTTCTAGCTATTTTCATTTTAAAACTAAATGAAGAAGGTTTCGTGACACATGTGGAATGTAGCGTGACAGGTGATAAAAGAAACATCAAAGATTTTTATTTACCTATTTACCTATTTCACATCGCCAACATTGAAACATCTTATCTAGCCTTCATTTTCAGTTTATAGAACATATTTCTCAGTTTATAATACACATAGTGATGGCCGTTTTCACTACAAGTTAATGTAAATAACACCCGCACTGCATCATGCTCACGACTGAATGGCGTGAGCATTTCCTGCCTAAGCGAGGTCAGCCAAAATTAGAAGCAGCCCTCTCTTAAATGTTGTAGCAAGATATATCTAGGTCTATAAGACAAGGTGTAAGTCTATAACCTCATCTCAACTTTATCCCTTGTAAGATTAGTTTCTTCGGCTACACGCGTTACCATCTCCTGGTACTGGCGACCAATACCGACCATTCCATTATCGAAATGTCGCTTGGGAATATGCTTTTGGAAGTCGGTTAACAAACTATATGTTTGAACACGTGGCTTAGTATTTTTGCTTGCCATAATAGCACGATAATGAAATATCGAAAAAGGGAACAGAAATAATACGGCAGAAGTCAAATGAAGTTAGACCTTCTTGGATGTTGATTTCACAATTTTCCACAAATCGGGCGATTACGCAATGACATTTGACCACATTTCCAATTCGTATTAAACGGTCAATAAAAAATAAAAATGGCACGTTCACAAGCAAGGAGTAAAAAGTCGAAAGTCTATTATTTTCTTGTCGATCGTTGTTTGTCTAAATAACATACATTCGATACCACTTAAAAGTGATAAGAGATACACAATAACACACTACTTCAGTGATCCAAGAACGAAAAGCGAATACTCGCGCGCTTCGGGACTTGCTTATTGAAATTCTTTGTCAATCTAAAAGGAGAGAAGGCATCAGTAATTTCAAGCGCTCTAAGATCAGTTGAGAACATAACCAAGAAAAAAATCAAAGTGGCGGGTAAGTTGAGTATTAGAAAGGGGATCATGACTTCTGTAATCACCATCTTTTTTATCTGCCATGTTGGATTTAGATTGGGAAATTCTAATCTAAACGATGATTGGTCAGATCCCTAGTAACAGCAGCCATTGTCATGTTAGCTGGCACAGATGATCATCTAACATGGCTGCCACCCTTAGTACTAAATTTAGAGAAGGTGGGTTTAACCCATTTAGAACAGGAGATACGGGTGATTCAGCAGGCGGCAAAAACTTTACTGTCCTGATGTCAATGTAAGTTAATACGAAAGGCATTGAAATCAGGCAATTTTTCTTACTGGAGATGGCATTAAATATTCACGGAAAGGGATTTACAATTCCAAAAACCATATCGAATTGTAAAAAGTGAAAAATACCTCTAATTTGGGGTCCAAAATGGGTGGCCGTCGTCGGGGATGGTAACTCGCTCGTAGTTCGTGGAGTGTCGCCACGTAGGATAATAGTTGTCTTATTTTGAACAAAATATGCTGTTCCTCGTCAAATTAAACCCAGAATTCTCAAGTTTACTATTAGAAGAGACCAAAGCAACTTAAGCATTGTCTTTATTTTTATTAGCTGCGAAAGAAAAACGCTATTGTCGTGTGGTTTCGGTTGGACAGCTCAGTTTTGGCAGCCGCTCGTACAGCGGGAGCTGCCGCCGTATGCATAATGCTCACGGCTCCCAAGGAGCTTGGGATACCTTTACTGAAACGGCTGATATTTGTTGATTGTCTGCCAGCTTTTCAGCCAGAAGGTAACAAGGTAGCCGAGTTGACTTTATTAAAGATCCAGAAAACGTCCTAAATTTTAATTAGTTTTAAAACCAAACCGTTATATTTTAGGGTCGTTTTTCACAATTCAGGCTAATTAGGTTGTTAATAGGTTCCTAATTTTCAGTGGTTGTCCTAGTGGAAGCATTCGCAGAAATATTGTACTTTTTATGCATAATAATTAATTTTAGCACTTGTATTTTCAACAACAAAACTGCTTGCGTTGTTTGCAAAGAAACAATATATACACAATAACTTTTTGTCAGAAGTTTCTCACACAATTAAAATCCAGAATTTAGACTATCAAAGTTGGAGTGATTTTTCTGTATAAGAACCCATATATTTTTCTTTGCCAGGTTGAACAAGTTCTTACATTTTTGGGTATTTCAATGCCAAATTTCAGCCTCAAGGTTCTTATATGCAGGTTTTTACTGTATCACTGGATCTGAGATTACACCATTGTACCTCTCAAAATTGTGGAATACTGAATACTTTCTGACAAATGCATTCTTATGACTGGAAAAAAGCTTAGAGGCCTCAATGTCACTCGACTTTTTTCACTTCGTCTCTCATTTATTCCCGCTCTCCCTCGAGGTTGTTCAACCGGTTAAAACAGGTTTTCGATGGACGTCACTCACGCGTCAGGTGTTACACCAGCATCCATTTCAACTCATTTCCGATCGACTCTCTGATAAATGTAACAAAAAGAAACAACCAATTTCATTGCCTTTAATTAACATTATACACCTAAAATCCACACGTATTAGATAAAAAATTGCATATAGTGTTTGTCTTTCTGGCATTGTTATAGAGGTGGAATTTTTCCCCCATCATTCTATCGTAAGGCAGTCATTAAGAGTTAAGCCCGGTGTTTCCAGTTAAAGTAATTAATTATAACTTATAATTGTAGCCAAAGAGAAGCGACATATTTTTCCTATAAAAATGCTAGAAATTTATAAATATCCTTACAGAGTTTACTTGTTAATCAAATTTTAAATCTAAAGTTTCTAGAAGCAGCCTTACAGTTATTCCTTACTTTCCTAAGCGAAAAGTGACAAAGCCTTTCATTATGACAAGATAATGTTGAACTTTGTTCAAACACTTGACATATGCTTGAACGCAACTTAACTATAACTACCCTGAGTTTGAAACGTGAGTGTATTGGTACTAGTTTACTGACTATGTAAAATTACCTCGTGACATTTAAACCATTTTCGCCCTAGTTGTTGTAAAAAGTACCTGATAAGTTATTCTTATTAGTGGGATAAGCCACCCATGGAATTAAAGGAGCTTAGTCACGATATTTTGAGTTGTTCTGGCCACGTACAAAATCACCTTTCAATTGAAGGAAATAACAGTTTACTAAGATAGAAATACACCAAGGAAAAAATAATAAACCATAAAAGAACAAGGATGTTTAAGGATGGAGAAGATTAACACGGATTACAAATGAAGAGCTTGAAAAATATGGCCTATACGTTTCAAATGCGCAAACTGTGACTTAGCTCCTTTAAAGATGCCAAACCAATGGAATAAGGACATTATGTACATTTGATTTCTCTTTCTCCTCATTTGCGTTCTGCTTTGTCTGCTGGTTTGTCCATGGGGTGATAACCAATCTGGGCCCATCGTAAAATTATGCTGGTTGCTTTTTAATTTTGAAAACAAAAAATTCAAAATATTTTTCGCGTAAAGAAACTTGCCAACCCGAATCCTGAGTTGGTACACAAAATCACATCAAGCGATATTATGTGGCCGTGTCTCGTAAGGACTGGTAACTAGTACCAAATTTCACAAATGTGATGGGCCAAAATCGATATTGCCCGCGGTCTAGGATACGAAATTGAGAAATTTTTGTAAGTAGTCCAGAAATTAAAAATACTCACTACAAGACCAAGGTAATATTAGAAGCTAGAAAAATTAAAAAATAAACCAGTCAGTGAGTTCGACCTTCTTCTGACCAAAAGTTTTCATCCCAGTTCGCAAGCAAAACGGCAGCGACTATGAACCGGCTGCATAAAGCGACTTTCAGCGAATTGTAGTCTTGTTTGGCCATGTAATAAACATCTTATCAACCGAGCTTGACTGCGTTCGGTCTGTTCTCACGACCACGGTCAAGATTGTCGTATACAGACTTCCTGATCTAAGTACATTTTGAGTTTGAATTCCTTGTTACATCATTCTGCATGTAAAAATATCACATTTTAATCTACAATTTAATTTTGTGTCAGATATTATATTCTCTGGCGGAACAACGTGTACACATCATTTCCTACGAAGAGCATTGACAAAGAAATATTTCGTCTACCGTTGCATAGTTATAAGGTATTCCGGATAACACTGATTGTCGTAAAATACAACAAAAATAGACGGATTTACTCGATTATCAACCACTGATTCATACAATATCTCTGGTCTTGAAAGGTTCTTTGGGGGAGGCACTTTCAATGTAGAGTTGCCTACGCAATACTGCCCGACCAGGACCCGGGCAAGGTACATGTAGCGACCCCCGGCATCTCCCATCCTTGCGTAACCAAGTGAGTAAGAGGCGTCTCTTGCAAAATAAGTACCTTGTCCAAATCTAGTTCCTAAAAAGAAACACAAAGTGTTAGTGAGGCGAAAGATTCCAACAAATAACAGCATGGCAGTCGAACCTCTCTAATACGGACACCGAAAGGATAGAGCGAAGTGTCTGTGTTAGAGAGGTGCCCATATTGAAAAGGTCACTATGATGAAGTCACTTTTAAGACTCTTCTGACAGTTTAGAGCGTTTAGGAACTACAATCAGGTCCAAAGTGAGTGCCCTGTGAATTTCTGAATCTGAATGATAAAGTGTCAATGTTTGTGTAACAGCCGACAGGAAATGGTACATACCTCAAATTATCGACACTTTGTCTCCGGAGTGTCCGTAATAAAGAGGTTAACAGTTGTATGAATTTGCTCCCTATGGCCGAGATGTAGTGTCCGTTGTCCGTTTTAGAGAGGGTCTTTGTTATAGAGGTTTTTTTTTTTACAGGAAATGCCGGTATGTGAATTTTGTCGATACATAGGAAACTATCCGTATTAGAGCGGTGTCTGTATTAGAGAGGTGTCTGTATGGAAAGGTTCGACTGTGACAAATGAATAAAAACTAAAGCTTAATTTTATACAATCGGAAAAAGGTAACTACGATCAGAAAGAGTGGATATTTCTGTAATTTACTCGCTTGAAATACGTGGCCCAAGGAAATAAAGAGGGAGAGAACAGGTCTTTCATATGTGACCTCTTCCAATTAAAATTATTTCAATCCATTGTCAGTTGTGTCTCAAATTGTATGGCTATCTTAATATCGACACCAGACTGAGAATTTAGACTGACGGCATGTTACTGTTTCTTTTAAGGGATGACCGCGCGGTCGTAGCAACGAACAAAAATAACCCGGTGCAAGCTCTAAATATCTTTCTAATAATGGTCCACGGGGATTCTTTCATTATTGTCTCTGTTTCACTCGGGATCATGGATTGCGCAATTGTGAGAGTGCTCGCCTTCGACCATTGTGGTCCTTGTTCAAATTCTAGACCTGCTGAGGTTTTTTTCTCCAGCTGGTCTGGTTCTTCTCCCTTACTGCAAATTGTAATTAGACTTCGATGCACGACCCAGATAAATTGCAAATCTCGCTCTATCATAACTGTTACATTCGTTACACAACCACCTCACCTTCCAAAGCAATAGCGTAACCACTTACCATGGGCCCCACATAAGCTTCTGTTAAATCCTTGAGTGTAAATGTGGCTGACATTTTTAGCGTCGGTTCCATGAAACAACTGCCGTTCACTACTCCCACCAATGTCTTTGTCCATCTTTTGTTTTCTTACCATGTAACACTGGCAAAGATGAGGATTCTGAATTCGTTCTATTTTCTGAATATGCACTCCACCAGCGGTAGCCTGGAACTTGCGCGTGACGTCGTAATACTCAGAGGAAGTTTTCAAGAGTGGAACCAGGTGCACTGTCATGTCAGCGCTTGGCATTTTCGTCCAGTGTTTGGGAAGAGGAATTCCTGAAGACAGAAATGGTTACCACCTTTACCTTTTTGCAGTGTATATCAAAATAGAAACAGAGAAAACCATCAGTTATTTTTTCAACTGATGAAAAATGAGGTTACTTCGTTTTTTTGAAGAAACCGTTCTAAAATTCTTAAATGGGCTTGGGAAAATTTAAAAATTGCGCGGTGCTGGTAGATATGCATATTTTCAGCTAAATCTCTAGCATGGACTGCCTTTGAATGGAAAATCTTGGACAGTACTTTGGTCCAACAACTTGGAAAATATTGGGCCAGCAGTAGAGCCATCTAATTGGTTGATTTTAGTCATTGGACCTCTGCATTAAACAATTAAAAGGGGTTATTAAAAGGGGTTATGGTAACAGCGTTTTTCGCAAAACTAACTGATGCAATACTGTGACTAACCTTCTTCAACTCCCTTCACCTTTCTCTTCAGTGTAATTTGTTCACCGGTTTGTTGTCCGCGGCCAGTTTTTGACTTCAGATCAAGGATAAACTTCTCTCCACGTAAAGATACTCTAACTGTGGGCGCAGCTTTGCTGCTCGCAATCTCAATCTTCGCTTTTGCTCTGGGATCAAAAACCTTTTTACTACCGCGTATTTTGTAACTCCATTCTATGTTACTTGACACCAGTTGCGCCTGTTCTTCCTCCTGGTTCTTCTTTGTTCTCTTGCTAATCTCTTTCCAGATCTCCCCGACCATGCCGGACACATCAGTCGGTTGACCTCGTGAGACAATGCGATTAACTTCAGCCTCAACTTCAAGTTTGACGTCACGGTCTTCGGCTTTTCTTCTCAGTTTGACAATCTGTTTATGAGAAAGTTGACTAACAACCTCATTTTCGACTTTTTCCGTGGTACAAGCTTCAGAAAAACTTCTCTTCAAAGATTCCACGGCCTTGTCCACGCCTTCACTGTTCTTGCCGAGGACAAAAATTCGCACGGAGTGTTCCTGACTCGGGCGGTGCTTTCGTCTCCTTTCACGCTTTCTTAGCATTCCAGTATCTGTATCATTTGATATTGAGTCTAAATTTGTTGAGACTGATCGGTCCCTTCTAAGTCCTCGAAGTTTGGAACAAATACTTTTGTACAGCCCACTCGCAGTGTAGGCAGGAGTGCGGGTTTTGTGCTTGACTTTCAATTTGTCCATCTCTTGTTTGAAGGCAGCATTTAATGCCTGATCTTGCTCGAACACAACAAATCGGATATCCTCCACTTTAGACCAAGGGTTAGCTTGGCAAAAGCTAATTGTTTCTTCTAACATGATTCTCGAGGCTGCATCCCGTGGGAAGCTGAGGTTTTCAGTTCCTATGACAGGAAACGCAATGGACTTCACTCCAAGCTCTTCTCCCTTTTGCAGACACTTTTGGATGATGGCCCGTAGAGACTGGAGCAAAAGGGAAATTTTGTAAGAGTGGACTTCAAAGGTGGACCATATAATGAGTACTTTGCGAGAAGTCCATTTATATCTATATATCTTTCCTCTCACTGATTCTACAGAGTTTTACGAGAAGTGAGGCACAGTTGACAGAGAAGCCTAGCTAGTTATCATCTTGAAGTTGATAAAGTTGAATTAGCCCCCCAGTCAGTTAGTTGCGTTAGCCGTTCGTCGGAGCAAAGTGGGTGATTGTGGTTTGCATTTGGAGTGTTGATTTTTTGCGATGGAAGAAAAAGCGGAGTTCCCTGAAAAAACTATTGGAGGGGGCAAGGACGAGAACCTTCAAGAAAAACTCAACCCACATGGGATTCCTATAAGGGCCACATTGGTGGCAGGCTAGCGTTCTCTCAACTGTGCCACCCCTACTCATCCACCGTTGTGAAGCATCAGTTTAAAGTAAGAATACCGGTAAAAATACGCTTACCGCCTCCCCTTTGCCACCATTCCATGGGCCACAGGAAGTGTTGATCACGTGATTAGTCAATGGAAAACCAGGAGAGACAGCACTGTCTCCAGCGTTTGGAGGTGTCATTAGAGAAACACCAGCCTTTGTAATCGCTTGAGAGGTTGCTCCGACCGAACAGACCAATGCATCAGCCCGTAGTTTAAAACAAAACTTCATGTTAAAATTGCAAAGTACCAAATAAAGGATAGCAAAACAACGACAAATAAGATAGAAAGCACCAAAGAGATAAAACTAAACCGGCCAAAAAGGTACAAGGATGGGTAAGGATTAAGGATTAACACGGATTACAAACGACGAACTTGAAAAATGTAGGCTTAACTTTTCAAGATGCATAAACCGTGACGTAGCTCCTTTAATTTGAGGTTTATGTTGCTTAATTAGAGTTTGAGCAGCCGGGTTCTGGAGGGTATTTGAGAAACACGTTCATAAAGAAATAGTCCTGATTAAGAAGAAAACTAGCTAAGAACTAGATTGTGCTGTAACTAAAGGAGATTACTTAAGTCGGGATTTAAAATGGGATTGAAAGGAACTAATTCTAAAGGGAGTTAAACTGTGTGATAGTAGAGCAGAATCATAACAGATAGTTTGGACATGATGGGTTATCTAACTGCATTTGCACCTGCTTTCAGTGTTACGCGCATAGGATGTCGCCTATGCACGTAACGCTGGATGCGGGTGTAAATGTCTTTAATCTGATTGATAGTTCAGTTGAAATGACCGATTTATAATTGACAACTAATCAAAAGTAACACTGAATACACAGGTTTGCTCAACACTCACCTTCTCCATCTCAATCATTCCAGTTCTCCACGATATTTTGTGGTGGCCTTTAGTCATAACCAAGGTGAACGGATCAGTCCCGTTATCAGCATGCTCATCTTCGTCGTCATCCCCATCACGACCACCACTACCGCCACCATCATCATCTTGTTCATTGTCATCATCAACATCATTATCGTCATTATCATCATCATCATCATCATCACGATCAGCAGCAGCACAATCAGCAGCAGCAGCAGCACCACCACGATCATCATCATCATCAGCAGCACTACTATCAGCAGCAGCACCACCACCAGCAGCCGCAGCTCCTGCATCACCATCACCAAAACCACCGCCATCTCCGTCGCCATCCTTATCATCATCATTTTCATCTAGGCTTTGGCCAAAATTCATCTGCACTTGTATCGCACAGTTTTGATCCTTTTCCACTAATTTCACAAGACGATCTCCTTTTCCACAGTCAAAGTACCTCTGGAGGCCTGGCTGTTTCACGTCAAAATGTTTTGACACGGTATCTTCTTCGAGAGCTTCAAGCTGTCTCTTCACATCAGTCAAGCTTTTTCTGTTTCCAGAAATGTCAAAATCATCATCTCCTTTTCCTTTTTTAATTTTCACTTCAAAATCTTTCAGTTGGTTTTCAATGGAGCGTAAATCTTCCTGACGAAACTCATCAAGATACTTTCTGACAAACGGCGATGAACATACAAACTGTTCTTCCCTGATGCAGTTGTTTTCCAAGAAGGTGTTAAGCTTCTTCATCACCTCTTTGACGTTATCCTGGAACCCAGCGACGAAAATGTCATTCCAGTTGTTCCGATGGATACGGACAGCTGTTTCAGTGTTGACTTCGTCACATAACCCACGCCATTCTGGAGTTTTCAACAAACATTCGCTCTTATCATTCACTTGGACTTTTTCGTTCAACGCCAGCCTGTTAACCAGCCTCTCGGCCTTGTCACAGTGTGCAGCTGACGTGCTCACAATTCTGGCACCGGAGTCCTTGTCAATGACGAACACTGCCTCCACATTGTTGTTTTCCAACTCACCTTTCACTTTCTTTAATCCCTCGTCCGAGCCCAAAACTTCCAAGATGACGTCGGGTAGAGCCAAGTTCTTTTCAACCATGTACGACATTTGTTTGAGGAACTTCGTCGTTGCTTCAGTAAACTGTGACTCAGGACCTTCGAAATAGATTTCTTCTCCTTTAGTGTCTAGCTTTATCTCCAGCTCCTTGTTGTTCTCTTGAAGTTTCCCCACAAACTTGATCTTCTCCAACAGAATTAAGTGTTCTTTTGGAACATTTGGAACTTTTTTCTTCAGGTAGGTTTTTCTGGTCTCCTCCCGGTATATGTCTTCCAATTTAGATCTCAACTTCTCCTCATAATCCTTTACAGCTGTGCTCAGGGAAACAATTCTTGCAGCAAATGAATCATCGATAAGTTTGACCAGCGGAGGATCTACTCCCAGGCAGGCGCGAATACTGGGTAACTGTGCCACCACGGCTCTCCAGGAATCCTTGTCGACTTGAACGTCGCGTTTTGCAAATTTAACGAGGTAATTTTGTACTTCATCAATGCACTCGGACTGCCACGAATCACTATTGTCTCCTCCCTGGTACACTATTACAGCTACTTTGGTGCTCGGTGTCCAGGTAATTTCACACTTCTTAGCGGCCAGGGAATTGCTCAGTTGATCACGAAATGCTGAAGTCATAACGAATTCCATTACATCCGGGTCTACAGCTATGTGTAGTTTTTGTCCTTTCATTTCGGACCGCTGACTCACTTGAGTTTTATCGGCGCCACCGGTGGTAGTTCCCAGTCCATCTGAATCATCTGGCTCGTCGCCTTCCTCGCTTTCTAGAAACTCATGGTAAATTCTGACTGACAGTCGTGCTTGGTTTAAGACATGTGGATTTTCTTTCTGCCTAGCTAACACTCCTTTTATATCTGTGAACGAAGAAAATAAAACAAGAGAGTTATACCGTACGTAGAACCTTTTCCTTAGGGAGGATTTCAGTGTGTGGCTATCCCAATGCCATGGTTATCGTCTCTTAAGAACTGCCCACAAAAGACAGCTGAACCGTAACCATAGGTTAGAATTGGCCATTCCGAGTTGCCTTTTGCCTCAGTTTCAAAACGAGTGCTCGTGCCAAACGCTTCTTATGAAAATGAGTTTGATTTGCATGAAAATGAACTTATAGATGAAATGCATTTTCATAACAATGGCTTCGCATAAAGACTCGTTTTGACACAGAGGCAAAGGGCCACTCGGAAATGGCCTATTGTGTTACAAACCGTTTGGATCTTGAAACACAACCACAGCTCTACCACCTTTTGGTATAAAATCTACTCTCTCCACGGGACCCCCGCCGTTCCTTGGACTTTCAAAGTACAGTTCAATGGCATCATGGGTAGTATTATTCGAAATACCGCTGACAACAATGCTTGCACAGACAGGAACTTGTTCGATGGTAACCTTAGCTAAATCCAAGCCTTTTTCTTCGCATTTGGTCTTGATTTTACTGAAATCTAAGTGATAAAACAATCATTATCAGAATGAAAATTAATGAAAACACATGGAAATTCATGTCGCCTTCCCATATAAAAGCCAAGCTAATTTACAGTACAGCTACATTTGTAAGAAGAAAATGCAAACCAACTCAAGAAATCTTCATCACTGTAATAACAGTGATGAAACAGGTTTCACTGTATATACGTTAGTGTGTCGAAAACTAATACAAACGGTGTGTTTCCTTATTATTAAGATAGAAGAACCCTTGGGAGCAATTAAGTACCTACTTCAGGGTTTGACATTGGCTGTAGACACTCTACTGTGGCGAGAACCAACACAAAAAACAAACCAACAATACGCCCATTTATACTTGGAAAATAAGCCGCGGATTACACAAGACGCGGCTTAAATAAGACACGAACTTACCGTATAAATGGTACATTTTAACCCGTTCACGTCATAGAGAAGCCGCGGATAACATAAGCCGCGGTTTGTGTAAGACGACGGTTTTGAGCTAAGCCTAAATAAGCCGCGGCTTATATAAGACGCAAAATCACTCGCATAAATGGTATCGCGGTTTACGGCTTACGTAAGACGCGAACTTACACTGCGCAAGCACAAGGTTTTCCCGCGCTCGCTCGCTCGTTCGCGCAATTCCGCGATTGCTATGACAACCAACACAAAAGCGAGGCAATAGCCACGAATAAGCCGTGAACCATTTATACGAGCACTTCGCGTCTTATATAAGCCGCGCTTGTATAAATGGTTCAGTTCTCGTCTTATGGAAGCCGCGGATTGCGCAATCCGCGGCTTATTTTTCTCGTATAAATGGCCCTATGGTTTTGGCCCCTCACGCAGGCGTCTTGCGTGCGATTCCAATACCTGGTACCACGTCAGGGCTTAAGAAACATTGTTATACAACGCACTAATGTCCAGGATTGAACGCAAGCACTGTTTAAATTAGTACTTTATATTTGGCAGGGTTATTTAACATTTTCATATTACTTCATATTTGACAGAATTGTGTCTGTTTTGGTGACTTTTTACCAATGAGGACACTTTGCGATGCTTATCATAAGGAATTTGAATCTCATTAGTGTTCAATCCTGGACATAACTGATACAAAGGGCTGAGACAAGAGAAACACAGGTACAAGAGAGATTTGTCAACCTCCAAAAAAACCGTGAAGTCACACCTTAACTTCACTTACCAGTTATGTCGTTGGCCATTGTGATCAGAGCTTTATCGTTTCTCAGCATTATGTCCTCCACCTCTCCACCGCTCATTACCTCGATGAAGTTCACCAAGCAGTCTTCGGTCGTCCAGGCACTCAGTCCACTAACGAGTAACTGATTTTGTTGAAATCGAGACTGCTTTTTTGCTTTAGCCTGACAAGCACTCTGATCTCCACTATCCGTAAAACCTGACAGGCTCTGGGCAAGCCTTATTCCTTTCTGATCACACCCTATGTTACCACTTTCCCGAGACCTCCTGCCGTTTCCTTGACCGGATCTGTTTGGATCATCTCCCACAAAAGGGCCTTGTAGACAGTCGTCACAGGTGCTGTGTCTCGCCAGATTACTGTCGACGACGTCAGACGAGAACATCTGACCTGCCTTTCTTCCATGAAGCTCCCTCTTATCTTGATACTGTTGGCTTGCTCCTCCCTCTGAATAGCACTGCCTTTGAGAGAACTGAGACGGATGATCGACATCCTGGAAACCTTGGCCAGGGGTCTGAAAACTGCTACCTCTTCCCTTGTAACCTCGACCTCTGTTCTTTGTTTTCGGTTTCGGGGGATCTCCTCGGCCAACGTGGTGTTCATCGCAAAAAAGAGTTTTCCTGATAAGGACTGGAGGTAAGGAGCTGGATATTTTCGCAAGCTTTTTAGATGCTTCTTCCATCTCCTCGGAATCTTCTTCTGGTTTTGACTGTGATTGTGGTGGAGGTGAGGTTGATGTTGACTGAGCATGCGGTTGGGATGATGTTGGTCTTGACTGAGCATGTAGTGGAGGTGGAGGTGAAGGTGGACGTGGAGGTACATGTGGTGGGAGAGTGTTTGTTGACTGAGCATGTGGCTGAGGTGAGGTTAATGTTGACTCAGAATGTGGTGGGGGTGAGGTTGGCCTTGACCGTACTTTGGGTGGGGGTGGAGCTGGTCTCCTGTTTTTATTTGGTGGGGGTGGGGCTAATGTTGGCTGTGCGCGTGGTGGGGGTCGGGTTCGTGCTGAAGATGATTGGTCATCTGATGGGAGTGGGGGTAGTGTTGCCTGTGCACATGATGGGCCTGGGGGTGGTGTTGAATTTGGACGCGGCGGGGGCGGGGCTGCACATAATGGCCGTAGGGGTGGTATTTGCTTTGCACGTGGTGGATGAGAGCTTGGTGGTGTTCGTCCTAGTGAATTTTCGCAGTCGTCATCATGTCCTACAAAGTCAATAGGCAATAAGAGCGTAAAGTCGGTATATTCCTTTCCTGGCGTATCAGTAATATATCTCTAGGGAGTGGTGACTCCTATGATTATGGGACAGAGCATACTTGTCGGAATATTTGTAATATTCTGTTAAAGGAGACCAATATGGATATGGTTTAAAACAGAAAGAAAAATGAGAATTGTAGTGACTTAAAATGAGTTTCATTAAAAGAGATTTCAGGCCTGTTGACTAACGCAGAGCAACGGGGTGATTTTTTAAAATTCCTCTTCCCCTGTGACCATAAAAAATATCTGGCTGGGTAAAATCACTTGCTTTCCGTCCTGAGCACCTTATATGAGACCAAAATCTGCTATTACAATCCATAAAGGAGACTAGGAGGATGCCCCTGAGTTACCCGCGGGTTTCCCTTCATCCAATATACCTTACGGACATTTTTAAAACAAAACAGGAAATTTAAGTTGGATGACATATACGATTCTCTGATGGAGAGAGAGTCGCAAACATAGGAAGTCCAAGGAGACAAATGAGGCACTGACTTAATAAAGGTAAACTTAGTGATTATTCATGCCTTTCGTACCTTCACCAAAAATAGGAAACAGATCGAAATTATTTTCTCAAATCGTAAAACAAAAGCTGCTGTCAGCAACATTGTAAGCTATTCTTCGATGCTATTAACGGGTAGCCAAACATCAGCGATTAACAAGATCTCTTCGGCTGACTTTGCTATGATCGTTTTGCGGCCCAGAAGAGCAGGCATCTCATTCCAACATTATCATCTTCGTTCTGATAACAAGGGTTCGGGATTAGATAAAACCCCCCACCACAAATTGAAATTACCCTCTTCAGATTTGTAAATTAGCAACATTTATACATATAGTTGCGACTTTCAGGGTAGCTGGAAAGGTTTTCGTATGAATACATTGATCAAACATGGACAGCCGGAATCAGCGAAAACAAGCGCAGGATCTTAAACATCTTGCATTGCAAGCTTAGCTAAGAAAAACGAAAAACAAATGAGAAGCCATCCTAAATCAACAGCAAAGGAGGTATTACTACGCTTCCCAGTTGAGCGCGGCACCACGCAAGTTTCAACAGAAAGTTTTGACGTCAAAACTTTGAGGTTTCCGATGGCAACGAGAATGTATCCAATGGGAACAAAGCGCGCGAAAA
>NC_138152.1:6089645-6204645 GCF_964199315.1 Orbicella franksi
ACCCACAGTCCGAGCTTGTAAATCCTCTTTGGTCACTACATACAGATATTTCTGTGTTGTTCTCCTGTTAACATTAAAATGAAATGTGTTTACAATTACTGCGAACAAAGTTGTGTTTTTTATGCGTCAATTCCGGTTCCGTCAATCTGCAACCAATCTGCAACCAATCGATACCAATTTATTTAGCGATTGGTATTGATAATCGATACCAATCGATAACCACACGAATCTTCGTCATCGATCGGTCATCGATTATCAATATCAATGGATTAATTGATATCGATTGGTATCGATTGATATCGATTGTCATCGATTGGATACCCCGGGGAACATCGGACCGACTTCCGTTCGACTTCCAGTTACCGAAGACCGACTAGTTCCGAACACAGTCTGAAAATTGGACACTCTACTTACTTACACACATGATAACATAGAGGCTAGTGTTGCCTAGCAACGGTAGCCACAAAAAGTCAATTCTCCTCACTGTGTACGTGGTTATCTTGGTTCTAAGTAAGAGAATCTGGTGTTACATCAACGCCAATGTTTTAAAATACCAGAAAGTCAAGTTACCCTGACAAGCGTTTTAGGTCTTTCAGAACGTGAGCCGCTTCACGTACAGAGAAAATTCAGTATTCTTGGGAATAAAAGAAATTTTGAATAAAAAGAAAGGTATTAATTCAACACTTGAATAGAGGCGAATTTCCGCGTACTATACTGGTTGATTCAGGTTTTTATCTACCTTACTCATGAAACTTTCGCGACATGTTTATTTCGCAATTTTGGGGTGTGCATATTTCGCGAAACTAAAACTTCCGCGATTTTGCGAAAATGTTGTATTTTGAATCACTTTAACTTCGCGTTTTCGAGTAACACACAATTTACTTCCTTGGCAATGTTACTTAATTAACATGTCCTTGAATTTAGTAAACCGACTTTATCAAAGGTACAATATCGTCAAAAGTAACAAAAACGCAACGGCTCGACTATATGTCAACACTAACATAATGTTAACAGCGTAATTTTTGGGTCATGTCATGTTTAATTTCGCGATTTTTTTTTTTTAAATCGCGAAATTCACGAAATTAACGTGTCGCGAAAATTTCATTTATTGAGGTAGTTTTACTCTGCCACTCGTTCTGATCTGCTTATTGCAAAATCTGCAGTGAAGAGAACGGAAATAATATGGAGATTAAGCATGACGTTACGCCAAACGGTAAACGGCAAAAATGAAACGTTTGCCGTCTGCCTTCAGCTTCCTGCACAGTAGAGTGGAACTATTTGCATTTGCGGTGAAAAGTAGGAGACATTTTCTATTTTTGTGTGATTTAGTTAAGGATTAGAAGAAAAGAACACAAATTCAGAGGTAATCTTTGCCGTTTGCAAACAGAATCTCATGAGTCATCGACTAAATTCACCAGTTATAAATTAAAGGTACAGTTCGTCTCTGATCAGCAAAATGTTGGTATATCTCAGATCTCAACCATCAGTTAAAAGCCCGTCAACAGCTAACAGCGGCTTAAATTTTGACCAATTCTCAGCTTTAAGTTAAACTTTATCCAGACCCTCTGTTAATAAATGATAGAGTTCTTACCTTCTTGTGTGTCTGCCAGCTCAAATCGGCATCACCTGATCACTGCTTTTTCCCTTCTGTTCATAAGCACCAGAAGATGTGAAACTGCACGACTTTTAGCATCCAAGCAAAAGGAAAGTACAAATACTGAGCAAACTGTGCACTGCTGACTCACACTACAAAGAATGACGTCGACCCCTGTATATTTTTGGCAGTTATTTTCCGTGAAGTCATGCGATCTTTATTGTTCATACATGATTAAGGGACAATAAAGCTTATGACTGACAAGTCAAAACAACCGCAGGACTGATTAGTCATACCTTTTCACACTGCTGGCAAAAAAAATATTAAAACATTCGTTCTTGCTTAACATACTGGTGCAGACAACGCTTTAGGTTTGCGTTTGGTTCCTTTTTCAACCCCTTCTACCTTATCCGAGTTTACGCCTAAAGGTTATTTATATGGCAGTGCTTCGCAAGGACTGGAAACTTCCAATTTCACGAATATGATTGGGTAAAATCAGTTTTGTCCGCGGTCTAGATTTTCCCATCTGTAGACAGACATCTAAATCGCTCTACCTTATACTTTTCGCCGTGAGAAAGTTGCAAACAAAAATACAAAATCATTTGACTTGTTTCTGCCAAAAATACTAAATAGAGGAGCCCAAACGACAAAGAGAAAAAAGGTGAATAAAAGAAGCAACCTTTGGTAAATGTAAGTTTGACTCAGGTAATCAGAGGTCATCAAAAGACCAGCTGAATACGAATAGATAAGGTTATTGCAAGTCCAAACGTAAAGTAAATTCAAGACTAAGAGTGACTTAAACGCCTGTGAGATTTTGTTGGCAAATAAAAAAAGGTTGAAAAATTGAATGCATACCTGTCAGTGAGTTCAACTCCTTCTGACCAAATTTTTCATTATAATTTAGAAGCAAAATGGCAGCGACTACGAACCGGCTACATTAACAACCTTCAGCGAATCGGAGTTTTCTTGTTTGGTCATACAATAAAACATATTATTATATGGCTGTGTCTCACAAAGACTGGGAACTACCGAATTCACGAATTTGATTGGCTGAAATCGATATTGACCGCGGTCTAGATTTTCCCATCTAGACCGGCATCTAGCTAGACCGGTTTCATTTTGCGTTGAAAAAGTAGCAAACTAAAATACAAAAATGTACACCATTTCTTTTATTTTCTTCTCATGGAAGTGCCAAAAGGCTTGATGACAGAAAAAAAGTAAAGAGGACGAGCAAATTTCGGCAGGTTTAAGTTAAGCTCATCGCCGTTCGCAAGCAAACTGTCAGCAAACCAGTTACATTAAACGAATTAAAGTTTTCTTCTTTGCCATGTAATAAACATCTTATTAACCGAGCTAAGTCGGTCTGTATGGGAGAATCTTGTCCTCGGCCGTGTGTACAGACCTCACTGCGTTCGGTCTGTACTCACGACCTCGGTCAAGATTCTCCCATACAAACCTGCAGCTCGGTTAATAACAGCTAATTATTAACCGAGCTTGGTCAGTATTGGCCGCAGTCAAGATTCCTCTCCCCCACCTCAACTCCCACCCCCCACCCCCCAGCCCCCGGAGCAGGACCGATCTGATCACATGTGACGAGGTGTTTTAAAGTCTTATTTATTATTGCTGCGGTGCGAGCGTAGCGAGCGAGCAGCAACATAATCAGGATTTAAGAAGAATATATAGAAGGGGGTACGAATTCTCGAATTCATCACTTTTTACCAGAATGCATTGCAGTTAACCAGACTACACTGCGCCACTTTTACTGGAGTGCATTGCGCCACGAACAACACGAGGATGTCATACTCTTCGAGCCGTCGTCCTTTTTCGCGTGGATTCCACTGAGAAAATTTGCTCTGATTTACCTGTAAAGCGATGTGAAGGAGATCGTGCTTGACTTTCACAACTCTTGCTATGCAGTATGTGAAAGTTTGTAAATCTGGAAGATTAATTGTGACATCTTAATCTTGGTATGTCATTTCTTAGCAGTCTCGCCTCCTTCGCCGAATTCTTAAATGAAGAGAAATCGTCGTTACTAAAGCCTGTAGAATAATTAAAACAAACGAAAATCGTGGAACACGCTGATTTCATAAATGCTGCAATCTATTCCTTTTCATCGAAACATGAATTTAAGCTAAAGCTTGAGCATTTTCACACATCGCGGTGGACACCTTCTCGACACAGTCTGTGTGTTCTTCTGTCGAGTTCTAGAGATATTTAATGCGTGCCAGTACAGAATTTATAAGTTAGATTTCTGCTCCTACAATTTCCGCATCTTTCGATTTTCGCGATCTGGTAGAGGGGAGGCTGATGTGTATCGTTTTATGTCCAAACATACTTCAGATCACAATGCGCTTTTTTGTCTCGATCCTTTGTCACACCTCGCCATCGATGCGTCATCATGCATGAAGTTGATGCATACAACGACAGATTTTAAGTGACACCACGATTTGACACTACTTTGAGAAATAACAGTTAATGTAAGTCTTGGAACGCGCAGATAAATGAATCACGGCGTTAAATATGTCACTATCAACAGAATGTACCGCAGCATTACTATCTTTTAGATACCCTAGTTTATAGGTATGTTACAAGGTGATAGTTTTAGACAGAAGTACTAAGAAGATATTAATGTAAAAAAAAACTTCTAGTTCAGTTAATTTCACGCTGTAATGACTGTCATGGTCAACGCGGAGCTTCAACATCCGGAGGGCATAGTCTGATGTCAAATTTTAATGGCGTATTATACAAAAACACTTCATGTAAGGAAACAATAGGACAATCAACACTCTATCAAGCGATCAATACTTTAAACAAGGTTCAATGCCAAACTTATAACTTAACAGTATAATATACGTAACATGGTGTAAAAGTACTGCGCAATATAATTTGTCCTCTACTCTTCTTCGGTATATACAGCGCTGTATTTCTATGAATGACAGTTCACAACAAAATATCTCATTCCGTCATTTTGTGGTCGTTACGTTCAATTTCATAGTCGACCGTAGTTGTTACGTTCCGGGTGGCCGCTTAATACAGGTAAAAATAACAAAGAAAGACAAACATAGGACTGCTACAGGGTGACCGCGGCCGCTTAATAGAGGTGGCCTTCTAATACAGGTAACAAATGCAGCTAGCGTTTGTATAAGGGAAAGATCGGGAGTTTGAAAACTGGCCGCTTAATACAAAGGCTGGTTTCCACTTACGCATAAGCATAAGCATAAACCTATATACGCAGATGCAGTAAGATGTTGATAATTAGCGCCTTTTGTTAGGGAAATTTCCAACAAAGGCCGTTAATTATCAACATGTTACTGGGTTTGCGTATATCGGCTTATGTTCATGCTTATGCGCTTGTGAAAACCAGCCTTAATAGAGAGTGGCCGCTTAATACAGGGCTATTATATGCAGGTTTGACTGTATTGTTTTATTTTTGACTTTTTTTCGCGATCCGGTAAAAGAAGCTTCCACTCACGCTCATCACATTTAGCAAAAATTTACTCCAAGATAATTCTTAAGTTAAAGAAGAAGACTAGGGTAGTAAAAAAGAAAAAGCTAATAACAACTCTAGTTTCCCTACCCTAGTTTGCATTTTAGGTCCATTACGACAAAGCTTGTATAATCCAAGGCTTGAGACTCGTTATTTCTGTTTCTCTCCTCTGCCATCACAAAAACGTTTGCTATACACGTGGCTTTGTATCTTTGACGAAATACATCACACACGTAAACATGGTAAGACCGTGTTTGACTTCATTTCCAATCACAGAGAACTGAGAGTCGCTCGATGCGTCGAAAGTGCGAATTGAAAATACGAGCCAATCAGACTGACAGGAAAGCCGTTGTACACTCGACGGTATTGCATCCAAACGGTTCTCAACGTGCGTATCGCGCATGTCGCATAAATAGTGCTGGCCACCGCTGGCCTCCGTATTATGATACCAAATCATGCAATGCTTTCTCGTGGTATACCTGGGCTCGTGTAAATATCGAGAAAATACAAATAACACGTGGGATATTACATCAGGTATACCTACCACTACAAAGCGTGTCATGTTCTAGTATATACATGTGCACAACTATAAATGAAGCTTGTACGAAGGCTAGCTTTTAGAAACACCTCGGTCCTCAACAGGCTTTATCTTTTAAACAAGAGGGAGTTTTAGCAATGACGACGGCGACGCTGAGGACGACGCCTTGTGAAAAAGGTATTCATATTTTACCTTCGAATGTCGCAACTGTGTAGATCTGTTACGCCTATCGGTCTGAAAACCTGCTCAGACTGCTCATGCTAAATATGCGTCAACAGCGTTCAATTCTAAATGGGAATACGAAAAATTAGCCATTGCTGTACACGTTCTCCAAAATACATACAACTTGATCATTTCACGTTGTTGCTTTGCAGAGGACGGTAAAGAAATGCACAAATATTCAAAATGCACGTGCAGAACCATTGTTTTGTTAAATGAACCTTTTGTTTTGTGACGTTCTCGTTACCGTCACCAGGCGAAAACCTGGGGGGCATGTTTTTGCGAATTCTCTTAGATATATATGCTACGAATGCGTTCAGTTCCATATAGAAATATGAAAAATTAGCCGTTGTGGTTCACGTTCTCCAGACAACGCAGAAATTGGTCATTTTACGCTGCTGTTATGCAGAGGCCGGCAAAGAAATGTACCATCATCAAACCTTTTCTTTGGTGACGTTTTCGGGTCCGTTGCCGTCGTGTTTTGCGTAGAGTCCCTAGTCTCTCGGTAACGGCCAGTACAGGCAATCAACGACTGACGAACGGTGTATGGAAAACCTTAATTGTTATTGTAAAAGGTCACCAAACTTGATCCCTACCGCGCGTCGTTAATTGGTATCTGTATCTATTTAGTTTCTGTTCCGGATTGATGTAGTTTAATCGTGTAATTTGTGTGCTACAAAAAGCTTTTTTTTTTGCAAAAAAATGTTGCACCCCTGAAAAAAACAGAAGTTATATTACACCCCTACCTCCCCATAACAGCCACCTCTCGCATACTTCGTTCTGTCCCCAAGGTGGCCGTTGTGGAGAGGTTCCACTGTAACCAGTCAAAACGAAAATTGACTGGTGGCTTCTCGTGACGGCGAGTAACGGTCTGTTTGACGTGACAACATAAAAACTATCACGCTCTAAGAGATTCAGTCCTTGACGGTGAATTATCAATTATAAATCTCGCTCGAAAAACTTTCACATGAAAACTGATTTTGCGCAAACTAAATAAACCGAAACCGTTACAAAGCGTTTAAAATTTAGGATCGAAACTAACAGTAATCACAACACTGCACTTTGTTGGGTTGTCAGTGTTATAAAAGATCTATTTTTCGTATTCTTCATTGTTATTGGTTTATTTGAGAGTGAGAATAATTGCTATCCTTTGTTCTCAAGTCACGTTCTGATTGGTTTACTCTTTTCCAAGTGGTCCGGTTTGAGAAGTCGCACTGTAAGTTAGGTCTCAAATACAGTTAAAGAGTGCAATGGCTTTTATTTCAATTTATTTTAGCGTTATTTCACTGCTTGCAGTCTTGTAAATGGAACAGATCACTTTAAGTTTAATTGACTGCTAACACAAACCTTCTGGTATCCCCCAATTCCTTTATGGAATTCCGTCCAAAATTTTAATTCAAACAATTTGGTTTCATTAAAATCCACAAATTCTCGTTAGCGTAAGGAATTTAACATGATTTCTTCGCAAGAAGATAGGAAACCGGCGTTGCCCCACGACAGAAAGCGTTTACATCCATTGGTGTGTAAAAAGAATTCACTCTATTTTTTTGACGCTGACCCTTTCTTTGATGTAGGCTTGATAATAAAAATGGGAAAATAGCCAGACCATGGTCAATTCGTACCAGATTCCGTAAGCACACCACCCATGGTGGAGGTACCCTACGGTCAAGTGACACAGTCCGACCATGAACTGAATTAGTTGAAGTTGGGTTAGCTGTTTCTTCCAAGCGGGTCTCTTTCCGGGCTGCAGGGCACATATGCCATAGTAGTAATACAGAAACACGTGAATAATTCCGTTCATGCCAAGTGTGACAGAGACCGCTGGCCACCGTCCGTACGTGTAGGCGTATTCACTCACCATCAGAATGCTGGGGTGATGATACACCTGCAAGTTAATTTAACATCAAAATTAATCTCAGAGAACTCAACAATTCTGGAGTAAATTTTCACGATGTGCCGTCTGTGGACAAAAGGAAAAAGTGTTCATTGAAGTGTAATGTGTCCTACTAGTCCGGAGCTAGGCTCCGGTTCTAGTAGCATGAAGTGGACGGCGAGTAGTCCCTCTTTCGCTCAGTCCGTCGTGCGTGACGCGAAAAACAGGCTCATGAAAAAAACTGGTCGGGCAAAATCCTGGGAGCAAGAAGCACACTTCTCGCACCCAGGATCCCACGCGATCATTTTTCCCTCGCGGTTTTATTTACGGTCTCGCTCGACGAACTAAGCGATCGAAAGAGAGACTACACTTTGTCTAGAATGAAGTAGCTAGAAGTATTTCTACTCCACCCTGGATGAGATGCTAGTCCACCGCAAGGATACCTTCTAGCGATTAATTCGGCGGTACCTGTGCATCTAAACTCTGATCTGAAGAGAAGCATTGGGATGCAAAGTGTTTTGCCCAAGAACACAACGTAGTGACCGAGTAACCGAGCCTGGCCATGGCCCGAACCTTGACAACTAGATCCGGAGACCAGCTTGTGAACCACTAAGCCACCCAGCCTCCGCACCAGTGGCTAAGCCAGCAGCAAATTCCTCTAAGTGGAGTGCGAGTGCATTTCTTTTGAAGCGTTTTTGAAGAATACCTTAATTATGAGTATAATTTGCTCTACATTTCTTTTATTCTCATAGCCTGCCTGCTTAACTGATGGTCAGTCGGATGGTCAGTTAGTCAGTCGGTCTGTCGTTTGCCGGATTGGTAGTTCTGCCGCTCGGTCGCTTGGTCTGTCGGTCTGAACGTCGTCGGATTGGTAGTCCGGTCGTTCAGTCAGTCGCTCTGTCGGTCAGTCCGTCTGTCAGGCAGTCACGTAGTCAGCCTTGACAGCATATTATTGACTACTCTGTACTTGAACTGAGCATTTTCAGGACACTTACATGAAGAAAAGATATTTGGCGCTGCCGGTGTCTGAGAATCATGAAGACTGTGTCCAGAAGCTCGACATACTTCGTCATGTAATACACCCAGATAGCATGAGTTATAAGCGGATCTTCTTTACGACTAAAAAGCGAGTGAGGCCAGTTCCTAGCAAGTCCAAAGACGACAAAGGCTACGGAATACAAACTGACCAGGCTACATGCAAAGTTGTACACCACAAGAACCTGTGCAAAAGAAGAAAAAATTTTAAAACTTATTAAAACTCGTAAAATTGCGCGTGCGCAATTCCAGACATGCGGACACCTTTTCTCGCAACGACTAAAGCGAGTTGCACTGGGGTCGACATTGGCGGACACCGTCCTCGTCCCCAGATGTCCGCGCTCCTTTTGGTCAGCATCAAGAATCGCGAATCTTGATTCCCAAAGAGCGCGGCCTCTGAGAACGAAGATGGGTGGACACAAACAAAGTATGACGACGGTTGTCGACGCGACGAGAACTTCCTGGTCCCAGTTGCTCAAAGCGAAGATATAACGCTATCCACAGAGATAGCTGTCCAGTCCTTCAAGTCTCCCTTCCCCGAGCGTTGTATGTAGGGGTTGATGGAGCGGGGAAGCCCGAAGAGGGGTACTAACTTATTTGACCGTTATAGCGACATTTTTTTTGGGGGCCTCGCCGTCCTGATCAGGGTATACAATTTTACTTCCTTCTGTCCTAACAGGGTCGCTTGCTTCTGTCCTAAACAGTCCTCCTGTCCTAAACAGGGTATGGTTGTTTGTTTAACCCTCGGCGCACCCCTTACCTATACCCAGACATGGGTCAAGTAGTCCCCCCAGGAGGGGAAGTGAGAGTGCAGGGACTGGGATATTGAGATAGGGATATTGTCAACATTACCCAAGATCAAAACCATTATTTGCATGATTGCTTTTTACCTTGCGAAATTCAAGAGCGCGAACATTACGGATCCAAAGTGGCGAAAGTGCTACAATTCCAAGGTACAATACAACCACGGGTGTCGATTGGAGCCGTAAGATACCACTGACAAAGTACGCCACAAATTCTGGAACGAAAAGAAAAACAAACTTAATAATTAATTAGAGACTCGCTACGGCTGGTGGACTTGTCCTGGTAGCGTCATAAGCCGACAAAGTTTATACGTCTTGAATAATGCATGTTGTTGATCCCAGCAGCTGTTTCTACAAGAGCAAGGACTTCGAATTACCCAGGCAAAGGTTATGACGCGAAACGAATCTGTTTTTGTGCATTCATGAATATATTTTTATACACAGTATAAATAATGATGTCTCGATAAAAGATCGGAACGCCGGCTTGCAAGCGCTTAGCTTCTTTCCGCCTGGATGTCCGATACAGGAAATAAAAAGCCTTTCTAGTACTTAATCACAAGTAACCACTAATTACATTAAGTTGTGTGATTCTACATTTCTACCCGAAAAATAGAAGCAAGATAATCATTTGAATGGACCCTCGAAGTTGAATATTCCAGACGAAAAATCGCTGTGAATTTCACCTCGAAGCCAGACCATGTACACTACACTGCGCCAGAGTGAAATGAAGGGTTTGCTTACTTACCGGCTAAGGTCATACCCATCCTAGAAGCTCTATTCTTCAGCTAATGGAACTTGCCCGGGTGAGCGAAGAATATTCCCGCTCGCTCGATTCACTCAAAAGGTGGTGTGATCACGCTTCGCTCAACCGTGTCAAAGTATTATAATTGCAAATCTTTTTGTCGCTGTTCCCTTGTGGATAGCGCATGTACTCTGATTCGCATGTGACCAAGGTGAAAGTGTGAATTGGAACGATGAACTATTTTTCAGGGTTCAAAGTCAACCTCTCGTCTCTTAAACTATATTGAGCAATATATCTGTGAGATGGGTTAAATTCAAAATTAAAATTTGCGTGCAAGAGACGCGAATGGGTGAAAATGACAGACGAGAATGTCAGGGGGCACTCATGACGATAATAGAGTGTTTGCACATGATGTCACGGTATCCATATTGGGATTGGTGTCTAATAACAATAAAACGGCGGTCATGTTGGGTCGGTGTCCGAAACAAATCCTATGGGAGTTGAACCTCCAATAAATCTGCATGGCCACATGACAGTGAGCTCCCTTGCGTGATATTTCTTGCGTGACATATCGAGCCCAGTCTCCAACTATGCACTTTGCATTAACCTGTGAAGATTTATACTACAAACGGAACTAAAAGGCAGCAGGCCACTGAACTCTATCTCTGTTTGCGATGGAGTCGCGGGCAGGTATGTTACCGTTGACATAGCACCTTCTGCATGTAGATGTACAACACGTGTGTACAACACGTGTAAAAAAAAAAATCGTTTTTAGCAGCTTAATTTTCGCGGATTTCTCTCTGGGTTTCGTGAGCGAGTCGTGAACACCGATCTGCTTTTATACTTAGTTTTTGTATGGGAAAGTTCCCAATGATTCTTTAAAAGGATAAAGGCCAGTTAATGAAGATTTTGAATTAATTTATAATTTGTAGTTCTTAAAACCTGCCGTTGATGGCATTCTCCATTCACTCAAACTTTCGAGGTTTGATCGCGATATCGGCCCGCCCGCCATCTAAACGGTTGCAAACCTTCAGGGGTGGGGATGGGATGGGTTGGGGGTGAGGTGGGTTATTCAAATGAAAAATGAAAAAATAGTAAATAATAATAATAATAATAATAATAATAATAATAATAATAATAATAATAATAATAATAAAATGCATAAAAGCAAAGAAAAACAGTCTATCAAATAAAAAACACCTTACCAAATATAGATATGAAGTTACCAAGTTATATTAACTGCATACAAGCCAAGTGGCCCATCACGCCAGAGCTTATCCCGGGTGCTGTGGCATGAAGTGACTAGGAGTATTTCCAGTTGCTAGTCCACCGCAGGACTACCCCCAGCATTAAATTCACCAGTACCCATTTATAAATTATACCTGGGTGGAGAGAGGCACTGTGAGAGGTAAGTGTTTTGCCCAAGAACACAACACAATGTCCCCGGCCAGGGCTCGAACACGAACTGCTCGACCTGGAGACGAGCACACTAACCATGAGGCCACGGCACCTCCCATTATCAAAATGTTCTTCAAATAAATTTGGCTCTGAGACTTTACCTGTAGGTTTATTCCTGAAGAGGTCCCCTGATTTATTATGCAAATAAATATTTCAGTCATGATTAATACAAGCCAATGAACCACTAAGCAATTACACTGATTATATCACTCTTCTTTCTTGCCAGAAAAGTACTTGACGTTTTTAAAAGCTGTCTTAGGACTGCAGGCATTTCCTGTGGTTGTCGTTTATTTGGTTCTTATTACAACATCTTCACTGTGGAAAAAATGTACTTCTCCACTTGGATTGCAGAAGGTAAAGACAATATTGTGTTTAAACAGGGGACCACACCCTCTGATAAATTGCATGGTAGATTTTTAGTTTCTACATTTGTAACTCACAGGAAACATTTTGTAATTTCAGGTTCTTGTGGGGTACAACTTTCTGTGTAGTGCTCTCAGCTTGTATTCTTTGGCTGCTATTATCAAGTCATTTTATCATGGAGGTTTACTGTACATGTTTGCCATGGTACCAGACCCTGATGTTAAACACGCATTCTTTATATACTGGATCACCAAACACCTGGAATTACTGGATACAGTGTTCATGATTCTCAGACATCGGCAGAGACAAATCACATTTTTACACGTAAGTTTAGACTTTGGACTTAAGGCAGAGGACACCTACACTGTAGGGACTCCCATCAATGTGACCTCTTAAAGGACCTTAGTCAGCCTCCGGCATTGTTTATGCCATCAAAAGTACTGATATTTCATCGTGAAGTGAAATTTATTGTTTTACTGTAAGTTGTTTCACAGTGATTTCCTTTGTTACAACATGCTCCCAATCAAATGCATCATAGCCAAACTCTCACATGCACAGGAAAACAAAGGCGACTAGGACCCTTTGAGAGTTGACATTCATGGTTTGGTATTTCAAAGAGGCTGCACCCACAAAACATGATTCCCATACTTTGAGGAGTTCCTCATAGAATTTCCAATGATCACCTGACCAATTTCATACAGGAAACCCCCTGGGGTGAGTATATGTTTCAACCATTTGATATTGTCACAAGAGAGCTGAAGTAGCCATGTGTTGAAAATTAAATCGTGCTACAAAATGTTGGACCATTCAATCAACTTTTGAGTTATTATACAGATCTAAAAACTAAGGATGAAAGGATTTTTATCTCTTTTTAGTTCATCGGTTTTGCATTTGTGTTATATTAGCAATTGTAAATCTTACTTGTAAAGGTTTGTGGTTCAAGAAAATATCCATACCTACCCCAAGGAGGATTATTGGAGATTTCAAGGGGGAGGGGCATGTCAAAGGCCAAAATATGTAAAGAAAGTGCCAGTGAAAACTAGAATTTCCAGAGTGGTTTGAAGGGTGGGGCGGTGGGGAGGGGGGGGGGGGGACTCAAACCAAAACCCCCTCTGAGTCTGTGCAAGGGGTATGGATATTTTCTGGAAAGTTTAGTATTACTGGTGCTCTGTCCCTCATGTTTTTACTAAAAAAGAATTGTCCCAAGCCTATAATGGTTTACTAAATATGATATTGTTATCATTTCCTTCTTATAGGTTTGTCCCATTTGTTTTATTATTCATTTTTTTTTTCAGGTGTACCATCATGCAAGTATCTTGTTACTGAGTGACTATGCCTATCATGTTTCTCCGTGGCCAGCAATTGGAGTCATGTTGGGCATGAATTCATTTGTACACGTCTTTCTCTACCTTTACTATGGCCAATCAGCCCTTAATCCCTCCCAGAGGCCGCAATGGAAGCAACAAATGACGCAGCTTCAAATGTTCCAGTTTGTCATTGGTATTATTCACTCTTCTGTAGGTTATTTGCATCATGGTTTCTGTGTTTATAGCATATTCTATGGCTTTAGCATGCTTGGTTTGTTCGGCAACTTCTATTACCATGCTTTTCTAAAAGTTAGGCCTGACAAAAAAACTGAATGAGACAATTTTCTTGCTAGTGTTATATTTGATTGCTTTGTAAATTCAAAACTTGTGAGTTAAGAGTTAAATGGACAATAGCCCGAAGAAAATGTGCGCACTAATTGGTTTCTTTAAAAAAAAAAAGTTTCTATCAAACAATTAGAATATGAGCTTGAGATTTCTATCGTGTGATAGTTGACGAGGGTGCAGTCCGAGTCAACTATGATGTATAGAAATCGATAGAGAACTTTATCTAAATACTCAGACTTCAGACACTTCCAAAACGCAAAGCGGCCGTCATTCTGTTAACAAGTGCACACTGCTACGCTACTCACTATCTATCACAGAATAGATAGTGAGTAGCGTAGCCAATCAATGAGCGGCTTTCGTGATAGAACACTTGTAGATTTATACTAAAACTCGATAGAAACACAGAAAAGTTGTTGTAGGCACATTGTTTTCTTTGGGCTCTTCTTTAAAAGACAGAAAACATTTTCTTTGTGCTTATATCAAGCTATAGAAACAGTTGTGAAAGTTTGGGAGAACTCAAAAGAGCTGTGAAAACACTCTCCTATCAGCTTGTGTTCCCACAGCTTTTCTTGTTCTCCCAAACTTCCACTTGTGTTTCTATAGCTCCATAGAAACATGGTACATGTTCTCTATTACTTAATTATCTAATCCATATATTATACCACATGGATAATATTTTTACTGTGTGACTGGTGGTTTATTTGTTTCTCTTATGACTGATTTTGCTTGCAACACAAGAACATTCAACAAATAATTCTAGGTTCACTCTTGTCTAAATTATTCACATTTATTTTGTGTGTTTGTTTCACCTGATTTTGTTTTAATTCAAGGAAATCATGAAGATTGTTGTGTTAAGGTTTTTGAATGGTGCAAATTGCATGGCAAATAAATCGTTAAATTTAACAAAGAGATTCTATTTTGTCATGCATCTGTTCAGTAATTGATCACAGATGATGCAAAATGTGTTAAGAAGAAAAAAGTGGAAGGTGATAGCCAAGTGTGTCACTGAATGATGTTCCTACCACCTTTTTACATCTTCTATGATCTATTTACTGAACAGATGCATAGCAATCTTTTTGTTTTATATAATAACCAAACAAAAAACTGTTAATGATGTCATCTATATATCCATCCTCCAACTGATCATACTTGTAACAACTCATCGCTGTCAATGCAAGTTAGAATAATTTGACATATTATAATATTATAATAATAATACTGTTTATACCGGTAGCTGTTACAAATTTTACACTGTTATAATGATTCTTATATACTGACAAGAATAATTTATTTAATAATAAAGTGTATTATCGTTTGTCACACGATGTAGTCACTTGAGATGTAGATCGCGACGTTTTGACTGCTTACTGCTAGTCTTCTTCAGGCGATAAGATCGACTGATTGCACGGTATCATTTATATCACAAAGGTCGGCTGTGATTGGTGCATTTCGATCCTCCTATTGTTCCATTGTTCCAACGAGTAGCTGTTCCCTCAGTGGTCCACTGTTGTACCGTTCTCCTGTTGTTGTGTTTTTTGATCGATCAAAAAACACAACAGGAGAACAGTGTTTTTTGATCTGCTGTTGTACCGTTCTCCTGTTGTGTTTTTGATCGATCAAAAAACACAACAACAGGAGAACGGTACAACAGCGGACCACTGAGGGAACAGCTACTCATTGGAACAATGGAACAATAGGAGGATCGAAATGCACCAATTACAGCCGACCTTTGTGATATAAATGATACCGTGTAATCAGTCAACCTCATCGCCTGACGAAGACTAGCAGTAAGCAGTCCAAACATCGCGATCTACATCTAAAGTGATTACATCATGTGACAAACGATAATACACTTTATTATTGCATCTACCATGATGAATAACAACAACCTTTTCCTTGACAATAATTTATTTAATTAATTAATTACTTTATCACACAATACTTATAATACAACAATATTTAACACTGTATACCATTGCACTTTTATACCTCATACAATGTACATCAACAACGTAACTAAAAACAAATTTTACTTGTTATCATCTTCTACCCTAAAATGTAACAAATATTATAAAAGTATTTAATAATAATGTTCTGTAATTTTCTGTTACATCAATTTTGTACAGCCATTCTTATCTGGGTTAATTTCAACCCACTTCTCATGAATAAATAAAGATGTTTGTGACTTATGGATGGTTTGCCTGTGTATCCACTCCAGATTTACTCAACGACAGTTCTAATGTGGCAACAGTTGCCTCTTGTCCCATCTTTTCTGTCCAAAGCAGTAAAATCTGATAAACTTGTTCTCGTGAACGATGTGGGTACTTCTTCTTCACATCTCGTATTTCCTGCTTGGTAAAACCAAGTTCACGGGCCAATGGAATCCAGTCTTTTTCACCAATTCTACTGGCAATGTCCACTAGAAACTCATTTGAGATGGCTGACTGATTTTCTGACCTTGCCCTAGCAATAATAAATAACGATCATATTTGAACATTAGTCAGACTGGGAGAAATTTCAAGAAATTAAGCCTGCTACTTTAAACTTCTGTCAGCAAACTCAAGGAAAAGTTGGTAAACACACGTCTTTACTAAGATGAAAATTATGCGCTGAACACGAAAAAATTGTTCAGCAGGCCTGATTTTGAATTTTTAACTGTGAAATTACAGCTTAAAATAACTGACCCAAATACTGGGCATGAAAATGAGGCAAAATTGTTTTCCTTTTTTCAAAGTTAGTTTTGAATCTAAATATTTCTCTTAATCAGCTTACTATAAATATTTCACTAGTAAAAAGCAGAAATTGATAGTGGGTGCTTAATTTAGATATGTTATATCAGAAGTCTTTCCTCTCCGGAGGTCATTTGTGCAGACTACAACTGCGAGGATACATGCATGTATGTCCACTTCAAGAAATAGCTATTTTTTTTTATCATTATTGTAATTAAAAGCTTTTAACAAATGGATTTCATTTCTTGACACTCTAACATTGTTGTTTACTGGTTGAAGAACCTAAAAGCTACATGTACTACTGCACAATAAAATGAAAGCGGCAAATTTTATACAGCTGAACCTCTGATTTGAATCATTTTCTTGTTATAGCTGGGAGTAATAATTTCATAGGTAAGAGAATAGATTACATTAGTTTCTGACTGTTGAAAGACAGTCAGTTAAACCAGTTTTCAGTTTGTTTTTAATATTTAATATTTAGATAGGAAGCCACAGCAGCCTTAGCTGGTTTTCACAGGTCGAATTGGAATTTGCAGATGTTGATTTTTGTGGAGGGAGGAAAATGGGAAAACCTGGAGAAAACCCTCGGAGCAAGGCGAGAACCAACAACAAACTCAACCCACATATGGCAGTGGGACAGAATCAAACCCAGGCCACATTGGTGGGAGGCGAGTGCTCTCACCACTGTCCCATCCGTTCTCCCCTACACTCATACATTACATTTCCAGGGATTTCATTTACATTTTCAACTGGAAGGCAATTGGTTTCTAAAAGTCATGCAAAACATTATGAACTTAACTCTTTTATGAGAAAACTTTCCTGCAGATGGTCAAACAAGGAAGGCAAAATCCACCTCACAGCCACTCAATAGGCCTTTCCTGCATTCCACTACAGAGTGTTTGAACAATAGTACCACAGCGAGGTTGGGGTGGACATTCTCATACATTTTCTGTATTTTTGTCCACCCTGACCTTGACTCGGAGCGATTGTTTATTGGAATGTGGAAAAGGTCTATTTGTCTGGCTCCCAGTCCTTAACAAAACCCCTGCATATCTCGGGTTTATTTCTCACCTGCTGTGCGGCGTCTGTGTGCCCATCTCTGCTGGTAAAATGGTAAACTTGGTGAGTTTGGTGATTTCATCTTCTGGAAGTTGTAAAACCCAATTAACCCACTGGTCAACATCAATGTATCCTAAGCAAAGAAATAAAGATATTAGGAACAGAATAACAAATAACAAATGACTGTATGGGAGGCTCTCCAAATGGTAGACTTAGTAAACCTCTTGCAGGAAATGCACCAAAATTGTATAAGATTATAGTGAACAAAGTAAATATCCAAGCCAAAGATCTTATCAATTTGGCTTGGATATTTGTTCTTTACTGGTATTAACACGTATTTTAGTAACAGCTAACCTTGGTCCTTGTCATCAATTGTTTTCACTAACAACTCTGCTTTGGACTTGGCAGTTTCCTGTAAGAAACAAAATGCAAATTATGACAGAAGCTTATCTGCTATTAATTCAGTAAAAGCTCCTCATGATTGGTGTTATAAGTGGCATCAATAAACCTTTATTTGCATGTACAGTAATCTGTGCATGCACAGTAATCGATCAAATCTGTACAAGATGTAAAATGATCTGATATTTCACCTATTATAAATGTTCTGTTTTAATCTGGGGGAAATGCAGTGCCTTTGTTATTAATTATATTAAACACAATAACTAAGGTAATGAGTACTTACTTCATCAAGACTGCTATCAAGCTTTGTGATGATTTGCTGTAAGGCAGGGACATCCAAAGGCTGTGATTTGTTGAGCAGCTTAAAAATACCTAGAAGCAAATTAAAAACATCATGAATTCATTTAATAACTATTATTAAAATAATCACTGGAATGCCCATGTTCAGTCAAGGGGGCCCCAGAATGAACATTCTGGCCGCCAAGCATTGGTGATAAAGCTGCAATGAAATGATCCCTTGTCAGATGAATGATACAGTGTACCTCACCTGCCAGCTTCTGGTCCAGTGGTGCAGTTTTCCACCACATCAATACACCAACGAATGAATGGAAAGTCACATTTCCATTCTCATCTCTTGGAAAAGTCCTCCAAATCTAATTCAGTTCAATCAAGAAATAATCAAAATGATGCCACGAATAATTCAAACAGTTAAACTTTCCGATGTCAGTGCATGGTGTGATTCTTGTCTTACTATTATCTCTCACACGAGAAATCCACCAACTGTAGCTACTGCAACACTAACTTGTGAAACTAGTTATATAACACTTGCATTAGGTATAATGTAGTGCTTATCCTCATGCTTGATCTTTGGACATCATCAAAGATCTACAAAAGATCTTAAAAGATAAGGATTTTTCTAGGATTTGTAAATGATATTTGGAAGATCCTAAAAGTCCTTCACTATGACAAGGATCTAAAAAAGATCCTGGAAGAACAAAAATCAAAGCAAATGTCTTTGCAAAAACCCTTCAAAATCCTCTAGTACATGTATTTGATTAAGATTTTACTAGGATCATAAAACATTTCTAAGGATCAAGCAGGATCCACGACAGGAGTATCATGTAAAAGCCTTGAAGATCTTTTGGTAAATGCATGATAATTGAAGATCCTACGTTTGACGCGGAGCAAAAATTTCATGGTAAAATGCACTGTACATGCTGAAAGTGCTTTAGCTTTGCTATTGAAAGTTAAACCTTTCAGCAAGGAAATATTTATTTAAATAAGGGTTCAAGAAAATTACAACAATAAATAAATAACCTGTCTCACAAAAGGATCTGTTGAGTAAGGATGTTGCTGGAATGTCTCACTTGGCAGAGTTTGATCATCATTGAGTCCAAGCTGCTGGAATCTGGACCAGAGTCGCTCCACTTCTGCTACTGGAACTAGAAACAAATTGTCATATGATGACCAATTTGTGTTTCTATGTATTTGTCTTGTATCACAGTTTGCAAATCTTGAAAAGGTTAGCCTAGTACATTTTTCAAGTTCATTGTTTGTAATCTACTTTAGTCTTCTTTTCCATCCTTAACCATCCTTGTTCTTTCATGGATTTATTATTATCTCTTTGGTGTTCTTCTATCTTAGTTAAGTTTTATTTTCAGGCTTCCTTCAGTTTAAAGTAATTTTGCATGTGGCCAAAATAACTTAAATAACTATTATTGTGAATGAATCCTTTTAAATGTCTCAGTCTCTAACCTGGTGTTATGGTCAAATTTGTGTGACTGCATGCTTCCTTCGAAGCACACGAATTGATAATCATACAGACTTTTGAAAAATTTTTTGACCAAAGAATTCTGTTACACAAGAGAAAATTAATAGTGTCCCTGTTTACATAACCTGATGGAAAGCTTAAAGCCTAACAATTTTAAAGTTTATAAGTAAACCCGAGTAGCAGATGGGGGATTGAAATATTTAATTCTATAACTCCAACACTTTCTTAAGTGTTTGCACCAATTCAGCTATGTTAGTTAATCGTCTGTACCTTTTCCAATCTCACTCCGTAAGCAAGACGTCATCACCAGATCAAGACGTTGTTTCTTAGATCCAGCATTGTCAATCTTTTCTTCTTCAACAGGACTCGCAATTGGAGCAGGAGGAGGTATAGAGATTTTTGAATCTCTCTTTGAAAAAAGGGAAAGTTTTCGGAAAATGCTCATGTTGAATTGAGCCAGAAAGCGGAGGTTGATGAATTCTGGTACGCACAACTTGACTACGGTGAACTAAAATTACGCTCACAAATGCAATTGAATTATACATACCAACATATTCCTCAGGGGCCGTTGGCTGTATTCTTTCAAACAAAGGCTTTAACACCTCTTCCAGATAGTCCACTGTGGGCTGCAGTTCATCTGCGCTGCCCTCCTCGTCTGTCGCATTTTCAGCTTGCCCCAGTGGCTCTGCTGGCTGCTTGTTTCTCTTCCTAAGAAACTTGAGCATTTGGTATACGTATTTTAAGAACACCAGAAAGTCATCTTTGATATTGTACTAAGAGCAGTGGTGTTCCATCATCCATAGCTCATTTATTTTCTCGCAAATTTTAAATACCCCAGGGATTCGCGCTCCGCCGCCATCTTTCATTTTTTTGTTATGTTTCCCGTGCAATGCATTGTGGGACGCTGTGGTTACCGCTGATCAGAAGATGCGACTGCGATTGCAATTTGGTCAGCAAAATCAACGAGAGTAACGAGGTGCGAGCTTTGTCCAACTAAAGCTAACTTACTAGAATTCCGTGAGAAATGCTTAAATCCACACTGCAAAATTTACTCCTTCGAGATTTAATATTCATTTTCCTTCTATGCGGGACTGCGGACCGCGGTGGCAACAATACAAATGTAATCAACACTGCCAAATTTACTCCATGAAGATTTAATATTCATATTCTTTCAGTGCGGCACTGCGGACCGCGGTGGCAGTCCGATTTAGTGCCAGGCCTTTTCAACTTCTTATTCAAGTCTACCGGACTGCGGACTGCGGTGGCAGTGCGATTTAATCTTAGACCTTTTCATTATTCAAAAACTATGGGACTGCGGACCACGGTGGCACAGTACCTTTTACTGCCTCCCCTTGACAACTTGTATTCAAAAACTACGGCAGTCACTTTTAATGTTAAGTTGCGTTGCGTTGCGTTGCGTTGCGTTGCGTTGCGTTGCGTTGCGTTGCGTTGCGTTACGTTACGTTACGTTACTGCTAAAGTTAAGAGTAAAATTCATAGACGTTGACTTCGGGACCGCGGTGCCGAGGTTAAGACTAAAGTTAAATGGTAACGCTTTTAGCTGGACGGGTATTCTGTAATTGTCAAAACATGAAAAAACCTTGAGTAAAGTTGGACCCCACTAATTCGAACTTGGTTATTTCGAATTTTCCGTTATTTCGAACTCTAGGCCATTTCCCTTGGGTCCACCCTTCAGTCATTTACCGTGATCGATTATTTCGAACTCCCGCTATTTCGGACTATTATTCACGTCCTCTGAGAATTCGAAATAGCGGGATTCAACTGTATTTAGTAACTATGTTGTGTGTATGTCAAGTAGGGTCGTCGCCCGGGGGGTAACTGCCATATATGGGCTATATAGGTATGTGCCGCTGTGAAGGGTATGGTTTTCAAGCAGTTTACTCTAGGATAGGGTATATAAATCAGAGCGTTTGGGTCTAGAATAGGGTATCATTTTTCACGAAACTGACTAGTTGGTTGAAGATTTTATATCTAGACTAAGGAAACCAGGAATTGCCAGTGAAAAATATAAAAAAATTCAAATCGGCAAGTTTAAATTTACGCAAATCAGCCTCAACAGTGTCGATAGATGGGGGATCTGGGGAGTTTACGCTAGTATAGGGTAGCAAAATTCAGCTGAACTAGCTCTGGTATAGGTTAAGGGTTTCAGGGTCTCAGCGGCACATCCCCACCCAGAAATTCCCAAAGTACCCACCCCGGGGGTCGTCGTTGAAAAAGGATGAGATAATTTGCTAATACAGTAACACTACGGCCAACTGGGTCAGCAAAGTGCTATACGCACGGCGGAGCAAACATTTGTAGATCATGGAAGTAAGTAATATTGCTGAACAAGCAAGACAAACTGTTGTATGGCCAACGAACTATCGTACCCTCTACGTAGGATTAGTATTACGTAGAAAATACCAGACTGCCGGCAGCTGGTGTTTTCTCTCAGGGTCACCATAAGACTGGTGTTTAGCCATCATGAACGCGAAAGGGCGGTATGGCCGAATAGCCGCGCCTATGTCGTGTCCCATTCCAACGCTAAAACGTCTCGCCTCATAATCCCTGCATAATTTCGAGAGAGAAACAGACTGCTTGCAGTCTAAGAATACACAGAATGTACTGTGAACCCATTACTCACTGATCGGGTATAAAAGTGGCAATAATACAAAGGATTTTTCTGGCCAATATGACCGGGGCCAATCCTTTCTCCGGTCCGAGATAGGATAGAGTTCGGATAGAATGTGTGGTCGTGAATGAATTACAGTGCAATCCGCTGGTCAGTAGGTGGTAGTCTGGGATCAAGCGGAGAAATCAAATGTGTTTGCAACCAAGAATTCTCCATGTTTAGAGGTAATTGGTTCAAATTTATCGACAATTCTGCTGCCGTAGTTTTAATTCTCTGGTGTAGAAATACTTTTAAGTGGGTTATTGTTCTATATTTTTTCCCACGAGAGGGTCTGATGAGGAAAACTGGATGTTTATACGCAGCCTTAATTTTGTGAAAACGGTAATTAAATAAAATTATTTGAAATTACCTGTTGTTTTCAGTCTGCCTGACGAGAATATTACCAGCTACTGCTAGGCCAAGAGAAACAAAACTATTGTCAAGTGCTTCTCAGGTAACAAAATGCAACACAAGATAAGGTTGTGTAATCACTTTACAGCTATCTGTGAACTTTGTCCTTATGTGTGTTAGACCTACATGTAAGCTTACAAGTGTTACTTACAAAAAGAAAGTATTGGTAACGCTTGCCACTCATGTAGTTAGGTGTCAATTTACATGATTTACTTTGAGTTCTGAACTTGAACACTTCTTGGTAGTGAAAATAACTAGCAAGCCATTAGAGAAACCAGATCATGTGTCCCAAAGGTATCTGTGGTTGAATGCCAATTGATACCCTTGATTGACTCTTGATCAGCACTCAATCAACATCTGGATCAACTCATGACTGACATCTGAACTGATACTTGATCAACGTCTGGATTGACACGCAACTAACAGTCGTGGTTAGTTGGCCAAGTGTCAATCGACTCATATGTTTCAACCAATACTCGATGGCATGTCTGTAAGAATTAGTCAACTCTTGAGCGAGATGTCAATCAAGTGTTGATCGAGTGTCAACCGAGGTGTTGATTGAGTATCGATTGAGTTATCGATCAAGGTTTGATCTGGGATTGATCAAGGGTATTGATTGGGGGTATCGATAGACACTCGACTGCAGATGCCTTTAGAACACATGATGGCAGAAACCTTCAGTTCATATTTAAATAAGCACATGTCATCACTCCTTTTCCATCTAACTTTTGTTGCTTCCCTCCTATCAGCTTATGATGTCAGTTGAAAAAGTAATCACTCAAAAGCTAACAAAGGAATTTAAGGTACTGATGTAAGCTTAATGATATGCATGTAATAATTTTATTGTGCAATACATTTTGCTCAATACATAATGAAAGCCATTTGACCCACATCAACATGTTTGCCAATTTACACCAGAGAGCAAAATTTGTTTCCTTTGCACCCTGTTAATTCTTCCATTTATGCTCTTGTCTTTGTGTAATGTTGCTAGATTTCATTAACTCTCAAACGTAACTTTTGTTGTAAGATTTCCAGGAATGAAAAAAAATTGTGTTATACTGTTTCAGCCTGTGTATTTAGATGTTATCAATGAGAGCTACATGCATAATGTTCCAAAAGGTATGATCTGTACATCATTTTAATGTAACAGTTATAAATCTTTGATTGGTGTTTTTTCAGCATGGTTAATCTCTCACTACATGTCAGTGTTTGTATGACTATGACCTTTGACCTTGATCCCTGTACAGAGGGATTGTAATGTCTGTCACAGAATGTGATTTAAAAAAGTACGAGGAGATGAAGAATGTTGTATTTAATGGTCTACAATGTAGCTAGTGAAACAATTGATCAAACCAAATATAGTGTAGATGTGTTAATTTGGAGAAAACTGAAAATCATGGGAAATAGTAATTTACTAAGTCCTTAAAAAAATAAAAAGTGGACGGGTTTATATTCACATGATCTTTAGTCCAACCAGAGTTCACACTAGTTTTGATAGTTAAGGGTCCTTGGGAGCCCCAGCTCCAAAGAGTTGCAGGTTCTTTTTGCTTTTCAGGGGTCCTTTGCCTAATTACTAATTAAATTTTCGGAACTTTTTCCTGTGTCCCAAGGACGCCCTTTGCCAAAAAACTGTGCGTTCTTTTTATTTTTTATGTGTATAAAACGCACACCTGTGCGTTAATGGGAACTCTGCCAGCAACTTCCAAAGTATGCAGAATTATTGGAAAAATGCCTGGAAATTGGAAATTATTTTAAATAATTAATTTGTAAAATTAAATGATTTTCAGGCATCTTCAGCACCTGCTTTTAATACATGTATCAGAAATTTATTACCTGGGTGTTCTCAGTTCAGAGATCATCAAAACTGTAAAGTTAGAATCCTTTGGTGTGTTGGGTTTGAAAGTTTAGATTTTTACCTGTGTTTGGGACTGTTAGTCAATCAAGCACTTATTGATCATTATTCTTCTGAATTTGTCTAGGTTCAGAAACTCATTTCAAGGTGGTGGTTGTGTCTTCAAACTTTAAAGATAAGCCCTTAATTCAGGTGTGAAGTCAATAGTTTTCAATATTTTGGAAACTGAAATTTAAGTTCATCCTCAATTGTGATTTCAATTTTAACCTGAAATAGGGCTAACATGTGGGCCTTTATAATTTATGTGCATATGCATGGTACCCCAAACTTAGCATCCTCAGTCTTGAGAGTAAAAAGTTTTTTCAATATTTATGTGCTTGTGACTGACAAATCCCTGAACCAATCTGAAGCCTGTCCACTCCATTTTTTAGCATACATTTAGGCCACTGATAAAACTCCTCCAATTCCCTCTGTCCCTAGCCAGGCATTTTAGCTGCATCCAGAGGTAACCCTAGATGTGGTACCCTTCTCCTGAATATATAGTTCATTCTGTATCCCTCCTCCAGTGCATCTCTCCTCCCTCTCAATCTGTTACCCTGCGGGTTCCACCAAAGGACTTGCTGGGCAATGATTGACAATGATAAGGTTGATTTATTCAACAATATATTGCTACTGCAGTTTAAAAGCTTTTGTCAAAAGTGTATTTTAACCCTAAGTATATTTTAAATTAAAAGTCTAAATATATTTTTAAAATTAAGACATTTATGTAAATTATTCAACAGAGACACAGAATGGTCAATGAAATTCTAAAAGAAGAGTTAGCAAGTGGTGTACATGCCTTGTCAATACAGGTACTAATTTAATCGAGGCACCTATTTCAATAATGATGGGAAATAATGGATTCTTACTATACTTCTGGTGTAGTTTCTTCTGTATCTAGATAGCTTGCTAAGCCAGTTCTTAACTGTGATCTCTTTTAAATCACCATGACCATCACTCTGTCTGGGTGTGACGTTAATCTGTATCACACGCATGTTTGTCCCCTTTTCTCTCCCTCAGCGATTTTATGAGGTTACAGTGACTTAAATAATTTTCTGGTACTCATTGAGACCCGAGGATGGAGACCTTGAGAGCCTGTACATACTGTACTTTTAATTTTATAACAATTTCAGGCCAAGACACCAGAACAGTGGGAAAGCAGTGCAAAGACAGTTCCTAAGTCTCCACCTTGTTTAGGTGGAAGTGCCAGATAACAGATTGCTGTGATATTTCTTGCTTTGATGTACAGCTGTAGTTCTTCAATTTGACTCCACAACCAAAGCACTAATTTCTCCACAACAACTGAATGAAAAGAGTTTTGGGTGTCATTGTCAAACTGGGGCTGTAAGATAACCGCCATCTCCCTTGGCTGCTTGCTGCTGTAAGAGAACCTCAGACCAGAGGAGACAACTAAAATTCAGTCTAAATCAAATCAAGACATTTTGACCACAACTATACATGTACCAATAAGTGCTTTGTATGTCTGGCAACATAGTACAACATTATCCCAGCTGGACCGTAGAAAAAAGGCAACCATACAATAAAATTTATTGCTGTTAAAACTTGCCGCGGTAAGTCTCATGCATGCCTTGCCTGCAGCCAGAGTAAAGGCGTATGTACCATGTGAGTTTGGCCAGCATTCATTGGGCCTATTGTCAGTCAATCACTAGTCATTAATTTCCTTCAGTTAAGCTGTGTTCACACTAGGCCTAAACATGTTTAGTTTGATCACGAATGAAATGTGTTTCACTGTTCACATTAGGTGGTGCATTGGGTGAATCATAATCGAATCTTGTTTGTTCTCACTAATCATGATTGAAATTACATCACAAGGTACATGTACACTGTAGTTTAATTTTGGGGCTACGATTAAACAAACATTTTGGCTAAAAGGTGGGCAGAAACTTGTTTTGTCAAACATTCTTACTCTTAACAGTTAACATGTTTCGGTACCAGTGTGAACGCAGTTTTAGTAAATGTACTTCACTGATGAAATATAAACATTCTCTCAGTATTCTTTTGTTGAAACCTTTATTAAATAAACAAAGTAATGTGCCAAATCCGAATCCCACAGGCGAAGCCCGAATCCCTTACATGTGTACGTTTTTTTTTTTTAACAAGGAATAAACTTTGTACAGAGAGAGACAATTTTTTTGTGGACCACCGCCCTTATGTCGATTCTCGCCCCTTAGCTTTCATTCCTAACACTATCTGACTTTATTGCAAAACACTTTTTTTAAAAATAATCTGAAATCGCCCATCTGTACCACATATTTGATAAAGTTTTGGGCGCTGTTTGAAAAGAACAGTACAATGGTAAGACATCTGGTTTTATAATCCGAGTCAAAGTCGATAGATGGTTTAGCTAACATTACATAGGTGACACAGTAAAGAGACGCAGAATATGGAATAATAAAAGCAAGCGTAATTGCAATAAGAAGATATGTTCCGCGTAGCTTGGCCGCCCTCATCTTCGCTTAAATAACATTGTTCATCTGAATATTCATCACACTTTTCCTGTTCCGTGTCCATACGGTTTTTATCAGCGAAATGTTAATATAACTCAAGATGAGACTTGGTACGACATGTTCAAGTAAACATAGCTTACAAATATCAATCTAAACGGTAAGTAACCATTGTCGACTTTACAGACAACTGTGTAATGCGTGTTAGCAAGTTCAAATCTTATTCCGTTGAATGCAAAATTCGGGGGAACAACGACGAGAAAGCCCTTAATCTATGCTGCTACCACAAGCCTGCGAACGGTAGCGACAGTAAAAGAACGGGGCACAGCCCGGGTTGAAAAATACTTCTCCGTGCTTATTGCGATTAAATTATTCATAGTAATGGAAGAAAACAACATGTTAAGGTAGCGAACTACCTTGCATGGCCAGCCATATTTGAACAAGTTGAACATTAGCTGGGTGTAAACTAAAGGAAGAGAAATGGTGTTGGAGAGTATATGTGAAAGAGCTAGACTTTTGACGTAGAAGTTAAAGTTCCTTACGAAAGGACCTGCCTGTAGATACGGAACTGTGTTACTCTTTGAGGAAATAAAGTAATAAATAAGGCTGTTACCGACAAATCCTACAGTCCCAACTATCACCAATAATAAAGCTACAGCTAGCTTGGTTGTGGAGCATGCTGGTATAAACACGGAATGCCGACTTGTGTCTGTTATTGACAAGGGCAGACTGATTGGTGATGGAGATGTTGAACAACAGTTGCGAATTATCCATGTAAATCACCTTTGAAAAAAGAACGATTAATTTTTTTTTCCAATAAGTAATTCTTGTAATTTCTTAGCTTTTAAACTTGTAAACTAACTTTTGATAAGTTGAGCGGAGTGTGAATCCAGTGGTTGTGATAACTTTTCACCATTTGCAGTCTTTGAGACTGAGAGCTCCACTTCCCTTTGTTTTTGCCAAGGATCAGAGAATGCACTAAGCCAGAGAAATTTGAAAACGCAACAATCACCGGTAGCTTTGGATTTCTGGTTGAGAAAAACTCAAGCATGGAAATCACATGATTATCGTGACGTCATCGTTTCCAAAAAGCTCCGTTTTAGTGTGGACCGTAGGCCAAACCATAGAACTGAAGCTGCGTTTTCAAATTTCTCCGTTGTAGAGTGGATGGAGCCTAAAGAGACCTATAGGACGGCAATGGGCGTGTACAACTTTGAATGAAGTGTTATACGACAGTTTGGTAACTAACTGAGGGCAAGCCATACGCATGCAGTACTGAGTATCGAAGAAACCGACATGGTTTGCATGGTTTGAACAGGTCTTGAAAACTCCTCATTCACTCATCACTGCTATTCTCCTGACATTTTTTCATGTTCATGAAATATTGCTATTTGAGTGCTTGCACCAAAAGATAGTGCCGCCTCATGGCAACTGCACATCATGTTGTCTAGCTAAGGCATTCAACGGGCCAATTTGTTAGAAACCATCAGGAACAATGATAAATATTAAAGTCACGCAGTAATAGCCCTTATATGTGATGACATCATGACTAGCAAAAATCACCACCATGGCCAAACCTCGGTTTGATAATGCAAAATGTAAACTTTATCATGAACTAATTTCCATAGCAGTAAAGATGAAAAAATACCCACATGAAAACAACAAGAAGGCAAAGAAAGTTTGCGAAACTGTCGCGCAAACGAGGCTTGGTGGTGGGGAATTTTGAGAAGACCTTTAACAGATATGCGTTTTTTAAAATTTATTTATTACTTGCTGGCAAATTTATATTCCTTCCGTACTCCTAAGTAAAACAGAAAGGTGTCTGAAATTCCATTACACCAGTGACTTTCCTGACAAATTCTCCCAACCAGCAAACAATAAAAGAAACCGGTATATATTTACACAAACAACGTGTGCGTTAAGCCCTCGCCAAATGGACTCCCAAGTAGAACCCAAGTTAAAAACTTGGGTCTATTTGCGACTCTGTTTGGCCAGGCTTTGCGTGCACTTGCGATGACTTGCGCTCATTTTGCCGCCTAGAAAATCAGTAAATCCTATCCCATTTCCATGTTTTTGTTTGTGATTCCCAGTTGCGGTGACCCAAACCGCACTCTCCCAGAGAAAAAAATCTGCAAATCCCATTCAGTCCGGTTTTACTTCTTCAGTCCACTTCTAAAGGGATGTACAAGAACAGTGACCTTACCTGAATGTAGTCTTCGTCGAGAAATCAAACTTTTAGGCCGTCAGATAAATATCGCGGATCTCTAAAGAGGCTGTTAAAAAAAAGTATAATACTACTGTACAAATTGTAACTATTTGTAAGCTAGACCTAAAACAATAAATCGGGTAACACATTAGATTGGAACCTATGACTTCGCAACGGACTGTGCAAACGTTCTACCGGCCACTGATCACATAGCCTCCGGATCGAATAGCTTAGCATTCGAAGAGGTCTTACGTCCAAACGCACTACGGTCAATATATATATTTTTCCAGGCATATTTGCAACTTTTCGACTTTTCAAATATTCAGTTCTCATGAATGATTCTTTTCATGTATATGCGCGGGTCTTCTAATCAAAATCAATGACGAAGCTCTCTAAGGTCTTCTAAGCATATAACTTCGGCAATCCTTTTGCAGAAAACTCTATTAAATTCAGTTAAATTTAAAGTAATTGTCAATGCGCTTTGTTTACATTCATAGTGAATCGTATTGCCGAGTAGCACCATAATGTTGACGATGTCCAAAGCAATATCCTTGACTTTCTATATTTAGTTATTTCAGCTGCTATGTCTCCTAAAAAACTAATTTACTTACAAAGTATTTTTATCCAATATTATTTTATGGCTGTCTCACAATGCAAGGACTGGGAACTACCGAATTCAAGAATTTGATTGGCTGAAATCGATATTGAAAGCGGTCTAGTTTCCCATCTAGACCGGCATCTAGACCGGTAATGTTTTGCGGTGGAAAAGTTGCAAACTTTAATGTAAAAATGTTGACTATTTTCTTCTAACAATATTTATTTATGGCAATGCAAAAAAGTGTGATAACAAAAGAAAAGAAAAGTAAGGAGGACGAGCAGACCTCGGCAGAATATGTTCAGCTCATCGCCGTTCGCAAGCAAAATGTCGGCTAGTACAAACCAGTTACACTAAACGAATTAAATTTCTCTTGCTTACCATATAATAAGCATCTTATTAACCGAGCTTAGTCGGTCTGAATGGGAGAATCTTGACCTCGGTCGTGTGTGCAAACCTCACTGCGTTCGGTCTGTACTCACGACCTCGGTCAAGATTCTCCCATACAGACCTCCTACTCAGTTAATAAGAGGTAAATACGGCTAGGCTACTTTAATACCTGTTTCAAAGATACAGTACATTTTGATTTGCATATTTCTGTAGTAAGTAAGATTAAAATAAATTGAAAATGTAACCGTACCGGCCTGAGGTAGATTATTTCTTTAAATTTTTAACTTGGTGTACGAAGTTCTCAGTTTGACCTACTTTATGCGGCCGTTAGCTATGGGGGAGTGTAATCCGCGAAGTGTAATCGAAAAGCAAATACACAAATGAGATCTTTTTATAATTCCATACTCTTTTCAGTGTGACTGCAGAAAACAGATACACAGTGAACAAAACCTTCTTCCTTTTCTAGCAATTAGAAGAATAGTCGCCAGAATGACAAACATGCAAGGCGAGTCTTTACGTGCTTTTCTTCTTCTGTACAAGCTGGGAACCCCGCGTTACAAACTACAGTCTATATATCCTTCGTTTATGAGATTCTTTAGAAGATCCAACTGGGAAGCTTTTCCGTGCGATAGCCGTCGAAAAATATCTCACCGTTCCAGAATGCTTTCTCTGCAAACAACGACGAAAAATTACTTCATACAACGAGGGAAAAAGGTAGCTCTTCAAATAATTGCGACGGCAAATTGACTGTGTCAGTGAGAATCCAAGTGCTATCGGTTCAGTACATCGCGGATTTTAATTATTTAACAATTATTCCATGAAACCGCGTTGGATATGAAGTGATAAATAACCAACGAGCGCGTAGCGCGAGTTGGTTATGATCACTTCATATCCAACAAGGTCGAATGGAATAATTGTTTTAGTATATTCTTAATCGGGTTTTTGCCGCCGATTTTTATTTCAACAATTTTACAGAGCGGAAAATTTTGAAACTTGGCGCACTGTTTTCCATATAAGGTAAAACTCCGACTAATGGCTCATAGTCGGAGTTTTTGAGCCAATCAGAGAGCTAGAAATGCAATAGTCGGAGCTGAGAATATACTAAAACGTTATTAGCCCTTGTGCATTTGACGTCATGTTTCTACAAACTTGATTGGTCCCTGTTCATGAGTCTCAGAAGTTAAGGTCTCTTAGAGGTTTGCGAAGAAGCAGACAGTGTTTGCTGAATTCATCACCTATCAATTGGAAGGCAAAGCTACTGTTGCACCTGATCAAAGCAAAATCTTGACAAAATCCGAAACAGTTGTGTAGTGTAAACAAGCCTTGCGCCTTGTTTCAGATTGCAGTTAGCGCATGCATTTAGATTCTTGAAGTAAGCAACGTCGTAAATACATGCATGGCCTGGTAATTTCCCACGGATTTAAGAAGTTCCAAATAGTGGAATCTTTGTTTACAACATTTGCATCATAATCATTAAGCGTTTCAGTTTTTGATTGAGGTACAAAATATAAGTTCTAAATGTTGTAAGGGCGTGGCACGGTTAATTGAGCCTCATGTAGCGATTACCTTTTGCGTAACGCGGTTCAAAATTTTACAAAATGTACGAGCTCATTACGCCCTTGTACCTTGATCAGACCGTAACTTTCGCGGAATTACTATTTGGAGACGCTGGAAATTGCTTCTCTTAGTTATCAAGTGGGACGTGGAGCGCGCGCGCAGGGTGGGGGTGCATGGGGTCATACTTTCAATCCTGGGGAGTAGCGGGTGTAGGATCTCCATGTCGCACGAAAGGAAGTACTAAGAGCGTTTTGGGAATTGAAAAAACTTGAGACCGAATAAAAGCAGCTCTCTCAAAAATGAGTCTGCTTTAAAAGTTTTCCAGATACACATAAATATACAGAAAGGACAGGAGTCAAGATGTTTGACCGTTGTAAATTCCTTTATTTCGCGCTACAGATGCTTTCAGTCTTCTGTCCACTGGAGAGATTAGGGAGCTTAAGAAACCACGACGGCGACGCAAAGGACAACGTCGGTTAAAAAATGAACTTATATTTTACCTACGAATCTCGCGATACCCTACAGTCATTTAGTTTGCTTCACACTGTCAAAATTACCTCGTAACTGAATATGGAACACAGAGTTTAATTCGGAATATAAATTTAAAAAATTAGCCGTTGTCGTTCACGTTCTCCAGACAACGCAGAATTTGGTCATTTCACGTTGTTGTTTTGCAGAGGACAGCAAAGAAATGTACCAAGAATTATAATGCACGTGCACAGCCATTGTTCTGCTCATTAAACCTTTTGTTTAGCGACGTTCCCGTTGCCGTGACCGTCGTGGTTTTCTTAAACTCCCTATTTACTCACAGGTTAGCAGTTAGTACACAGGGCGAATAGTTTCTCCGCATTACACTGAACAGACGCTGCAGTAAGAAGCGTTGAGGTGATCTTTAATACTCGATAAGCTTTACTGACATTTGACATGACCTTCTTGTTGACTCTCCAGTTGACCGGCCAATCAAAAGCGAGTCACGTGACGATAAATTGAACGCTTGTAGGGCCTTTGATTGGCTGAAGAGATTGGAAACCCAACAAAAAGAAAACCCAACAGAAATACTATCAAGACTGTTAACAACGTCCAGCTTTGTCTACGACTCAGCCATGGGGCGACAAAGGACTGAAGAGACCATCTTCACTCTCTCACGGTCCATCATATTAAGGAATCGCAAATAATAAAGTCCTTGTCTCGCATAAATTTGTCTACAGTTCCCCGCGCTGCATAGCTTGCCCGTAAGCACTTTCTTCTTTTTTCTCTGGGCTCAACTTGATCATGTCATCTATCCGAAGTATTGTGATCGCTGCTTCTGTGGCGAATTTTAGGCACTTGATTTTACTGATGCATGGTTCTAGAACACCCGCCTTCTTGTTGTCACGAACTTTGCCCTCGATCAGATCCAAGCCGATCCTGGAGAAGCAGAAAAACTCTACTGTGAACGGAAAGCCTCTAGAAAATGAAACTGGAGTCTCGCATGTGACGTTATAAATAATTCTTACCGGTTTAAGACCTGTCCAAACGGTAAATGTTTGGCGACCAAACATCATCAAACATTGTTTGGTGACCAAACATGCTGATGTTGAAGTGAGTGGCCAAACGGTTTGAACTTGTGTGATCAAACATAGATCAAACTGTGGATGCAAGCCGCTGAGCAAGCGTGGGACACATGTACGCGCCAAACATGTTTGATACGACTGTCCAAACGAACAAAACATCGCCCATCAAACACGAGAGCAAAAGAAATGTTTCAAGTTGTTTGAGCGAATGTTTGATGGCCTTCAAATTTTTTCAAACACGACCAAACACAATCAAACACGATCAAACAGCACCAAACAAGGTGGCCAAACGGTAAAATGTTTGGTCACCAAACAATGTTTGATGGGGTTTGGTCGCCAAACATTTCCCGTTTGGACAGGCCTTTAGTTCTAAATTTACTTACTATAGAAACGTTTGAAAACTGTCAGTGCCATCTAATGGTTGCAAAGTGCTTCTAAATTTGAAGTCTACGGATGAAACTCTAGTTGTGTTACCATTCAAATGAAAGCTATTGGGCAGTACTTTCATGTGGTGCTGTTTATTATGCTGTACAAGGTTGTTCCAACCTTTCAGTCTGTGGATGAAACCCTAGTATGTGACCATTCAATTGAAACCTATCCAGCAGTTCTTTCACGTGTTTATTACGCTTTACACGGTAGTTCTAATTTTTTAAGTTCTGTGAAACCCGGCCAGTGTGACACTTTGCCACTCAACGCGGAAGTTACATACCATTTGAGAGAAGACCTCTCAGTGTTGATTTGTGACGTGTTGTGATACGCGCGGAGTTTTGCCACAAGGTCGGCTGAATCCTGAGCTGCGTTCACTGCCAGAGTTTTAGGGATGACAAGCAACGAATTGGCGAATTCAGCAATGGCCAACTGTTCTCTAGATCCCTGGTGATGAAAATAAAATAGAGAGCTTTAGGAAACCACGACGGCGAGGGTTTGATGAGTAGAACAATGGCTGTGCACGTGTGTTAGTAATCTTTGTACATTTCTTTGCCGTCCTCTGCACAAAAACAACATGAAATGACTAAGTTCTGAGTATTTTGAAGAACGCGAATGACGGCGGCTAATTTTTTGTATTTCCATTTGGAATTGAACGCTGGCATTACATATTTAGCTTGAGCAAGTTCTGAGGGCAATAGGCGCACAGGACAGATCTAGACAACTGCAAAACTCGAAGGTAAAATATAAATTCATTTTTTTAACAGGCATTGTCCTTGGTTTGCCGTCGTCATTGCTTGAGTTCTCTAGTGTTAGGGAACAAAACCGACAAATAAAAAATAAATTTTAAAAAATACACTTACGAGGGAGGTAGCAAAGTTCTCCAAATAAATCGACAAAGCAGCTTCCACAGCCCCACCCCCTGGGACAACAGTCTTGGACTCAAGCACTCTCTTTACCACACAGATAGCATCGTGCATGGAACGCTCCATTTCGTCTAACATGAAGTCATTTGCACCTCTTAGGATTATGGAAGAAGCTGAACGTGCTTTTGGTCTACAAAAAATAAAGAAAATGTCAACAATGAAAGAAGTGAAGTACAATGGCATAAGTTCGTTTTTATTTAGAAAAAGGCCAAAATTCAGCAAACTTAATGACATGTAGGGGTGAATATGACAGTCTTTCAGTGTGAAACTAGAAGTTTCATTCAGTCTAAGCAAATTGTGAGATATTTACGAGATTGGAGACAATATTTTATGTATATCCCTCGGCTGATGGCTATCCCTATTCTCATTACTTGTTTTTTGTCTGCTTAAAACTGTATCGCCATTGTATGGAGAAATAAGGCATCGACAACTCCTTCACAAAAGAAGGCAGGCCTGTAAAGGTTTGTTTAATCTATTTTTGGTAATTTTAAGTAGAAATCTAAGTTCGCCAATAAATGAACTCTTGTGATGAAAGAGTACATTACTATGACCTTGAAAAACTGTTTTCCTTCAGGTGATGATTGTTATTTTTTCATTCACCAGTAAGTATTTCAAAGGATCAAATCAACTTCAACTTCAACTTTACTATATTTTGCACTTACATTTTGAAATTACAATATTAGCATAAAAAAAGAAAAAAAAAAAAAAAAAGCATTTATAACAATTAAAGGTCACAATGGTATATGGTTTGTGCATGGAGGCTAACAGAACAGCAAGGTTATCGAGTTAGCCTCCATCTCGTTTGAGTGAACATAAAAAAACATGGGAGTAGAAGGACAGATTACTAAAGGAAAGAGCTAGAAGAGCACTTTGTGCCTTGACTTGCAAAAATAACGTCAATACTGAGAGAGTGTTATTCAACCTCCATAGGAAAAACGTTGGTGGCTGTACACTTTACCACAATACCTTGCAAACCTAACACAACCCACTAGGTAGAAGAAAAGCCATATTTTTGCCATAATTTCCTTGTGCTAATGAAATTGTGTATTCTACATTTGACAATTTTACAACTGTTCTGGTCATTTGTAATGGGGTGCTTTTTTGGGGTTTTCATGCTCCAGTAAGAATCATGGCTACATGTGTATTCCAGAAAATATCCATACCCACCCCACAGAAGGGATTTTTTGCAAGACCCCTCCACCCCTCTGGAAATTTCATTTACACTTGATACATTTCTTTAAATTTTATGGCCTTAAAGAACCCCCACCCCCAGGAAATTACAATCCCTTCTGTGTGTGTGTGTGGGGGGGGGGGGGGGGGGGTAGTATGGATATTTTCTGGTACTGCACAATGTACCAGTCAACATCTTTTTTTCTTACGGAGGATTGACTTAGTCAAATGCAAAAAAAAAAGAAAACGAAAAAAAAAAAAACTGTGACATTTTTTTACAATATTATTATTTTATTGTATTTTTTCAACCCAGTGACATCAAAGATAATGGCTACTTGCTGCTGCTAAATAAGAGGAACACAGTAATAACATGTACAGAATCTCATCAACTTACCGTTTGATGACAATCAACTCATCATCACAGATGCGTTCTTGCACCACTTCATCTGCCTGGCCCAGCATACTGGCATCAAAACTCTCTTCACCTTCAAGATTTGCCAACGTCAATGCCATTGTTGCTGCAGAACAACAAACCAAACACCAAATTAGGAAATAAAAAAATCAACAACATGGCTGCACATACCAGGACGCAAGGGAGCTGCATGCAGGGTGCAAAGAAAACTAGTTTTCTGGCTGGCCATGTGGCCAAGCCATACCTCACTGTGCACTAGACCAAAAGTCATTCTCACTAGCCCCTGAAAATCCATCTCTTACAGTAGTTTTGTAATTTGAATTTTCCCCAAAGTTTTTTAAAAAAAGTTTACTTGCCCAAACAGAGTCCACTAGTCCGTCTGCAAAGTCCACTAGCTCCATGCTATCAGACATGACTTCCTTTGTTTGCTGGAGGGGGGGGGGGGGGGGCAGTGCAGGGACTCACATGAGTTATATGCAGCAGCAGGATCAAGATGAGAACTAAGTTGAGCACATGCAAGAAACTGTAGCTGGGACATGTTGCAGTGGCATGTCCCCTTGGGTGCTAATACTTCAAGTCCTGTGTTTAAGCAGGTTTAGAGGTACATTAATTTTGTCCCACAAGTTGAACAGCAATCTAAACCACACTGCATATTCAGGGACATGTTGTGGGGACAAAATTTTGAGGGATGCAATATCAACTCATATGAACAGTACAAATTCTTGCTGCTCCCAGCTACATGCTGCTGCAGCATGTAACTGCAACCCTATATGTGGGCACTTTAAATCAAAGATAACCAAAGAGCGTAACAAAAAATAGTAATGGTTGTCCAGGGAGTTTTTCTGCCGAGTCAGCTTACCTCCAGTGGCTCTTGCAATTCTCTTGAGGTCAGCCTTTTTACATCTTCTCACGCCCATAGCACCAGCTTCCACAAAATATTTGAGGCAGAGATCATCAATGCCGCCACTGACTAACACAACATTGGCTCCAGCTCCTAAAACCTTTTGTATTCGCTCTTTAGTGATATCTGCCTCCCTGTATATGATATAAAGCACATTGTATCACTGCCTATATTACATAAACTGCATTGTAAACCCAATTCCCTTCTCTTCCTCTAACCAAGTCTAGAAAATGTTATCTAGTCAGTTTGGTTAAGGAATAAGAGTTGCCATCTGCCATGGCTTCAGAGTTAGTGCTTTTGAGATAGAGCTGTCCTGGCCAGGGACATTGTGTTGTGTTCTTGGGCAAGACACTCAACTCTCACAGTGCCTCTCTCCACCCAGGTGTATAAATGCGTACAGGCGAATTTAATGCTGGGGGGTAACCTTGTGATGGACTAGCATCACATGCAGGGGTGAGGAGTGGGGTAGAAATACTCCTAGTGACCTAATGCTACAGAGAAACCAGAGATAAGATGCCTGACCTGATGATATGGGTTACATGGCTTGCATGCAGACTTTACCTTTAACCTTACCTTTTTCTAATGGCTTCCAGCTGTTCAGGATCTTCCACTACAACACTCACTCCAAGGTGCATTTTGGCCTTTTGAAGACTGAAATCCAGACAGGCAATTCTGGCATTTTCTACCCGTTTTGGCATAGCTGCAAAATAGAGAAGATTAACTAAATAAAAAAAAAAAATGACAAACCATTTCAATGTTCAAACACAGTTCCAGATTGTAGCATTTTGAAGGAAAACAAATATTAATGTGAAACTGAAGAAAAATTTTAATAACACACTTTACACTTTACCTTGAGAAGCTATGGTACAGTTCAGAGCATAGCCATCAACAAGAACACTCTCCTTCAAGCTGCCACCATGTGCCTTTAGCACATTAATAGCCTTGATTGGATATTTCGCTTCACCCTTGTTTCCCGCACGTTTGACAGCCATAACAGCATCGACCACCATCTCACTAAAGAAATCCGATACCTGGCCAATCAGCTTTGAGGACATTGATGTCTTAGCCACATTAATGATACTTTCTTTTCCAAGCTCGTCAACATTGATTGTTAAGTGTTCTTGGATGTACTTGCAAGCTTCCCTGATGAAAAAAAACAGTAAATCATACATGAAACATTTAAACAAGAAATGCTTTAATTAAAAAAGAAAGTAGAGAACATTTCCTGTGTTTCCACAGACTTATAAATAGAAACACAAGTGGAAGTTTGGGAAAACAAGAAATGCTGTGGGAACACAAGCCAATAGGTGAGTGTTCCACAGGTTTTTCGAGTTCTCCCAGACTTTCACAAGTGCTTCAACCTATAACATGATAAAAACACAACAAAAATGTGTGCTATCTTGTTTAGGAAACAGCCTGAAGAAAACAACAAACAACATGACTAAGACAACTTTTCTGTCTTTCTATCGAGTCATAGAAACACAATTTTTAACCAATAAGCGTGAATATTTTCATTGGTCTATTTTCTAAAAGAGATTGCAAGAACCCTTACTGTTACACCTTTTAAGAGCTCAAAAAGTAAAACTTAATCCTCAACCAAAACTTAGTAAATAGCTTTTTCCAAACTCAAGTATCACCTTGTACGAGACCCAGCAATGCATACTTACTTGCATGCTAATCTGTAGCCACTAATGATGGATGTAGGGTGAATCTTCTGCCTCACAAGTTCATTGGCACCTCTCAAAAACTCTGCAGCAAGAATCACGACTGACGTTGTTCCGTCTCCAACTTCCTGGTCCTGAAGATCAGCCAGCTCACAAAGAACCTTAGCAGCAGGATGTTCCACTTCCAGCAACTTCAGTATTGTTGCTCCATCATTTGTCACAGTGACATCCTAAAAAAAAAATGTTTTTATAAGCAGGGGGTGGTGTCAAAGGAGTTTTTCAATCCCCAAAACAGACTAAGAAAATCAACCAAAAAATATTAGAGAAAATTAATGACACCTACAAAGTGTAGAAACGGCACATTTTGCAAGTAGTACATAAACCTCTGAATCCCACCATCAGACAAACACAACTTACCTTCTCCCAAAAATATAACTAATATCTGTAACAACCACGTGATGTCTTGCAAGTGGCAATACTAATGTTAACTTACTATTGTGCTGTTCCAGAAAATATCCATACTCCCCCCAACAGAAGGGATTGGAATTTCCAGAGGGGTGGAGGGGGGTGGGGGGGGGGGGTTGGGAAAAAAATCCCTTCTGTGGGGTAGGTAGGGATACTTTCTGGATATGCACATTATGAACTCGATAGAACATAAAATCGTGTAATATTATTAAGATGTTTCATCTTATAAATGCTCTCGTGACAAGATAAAACATCTGCAATGCTATATGTTTTACTTTTTGTCCAGTACAGTGTGCTTACGGGTAATACTACATGACATGAACCAGTACAGTATTTGTACTTTGTGTACTAAATAAAATAAATTGAGTTTCTGGTTACTTCATCCAGGCCTTTTCAATATTTTTTTGTTTTTAAAATGACTGTGAACCTTGAGTAAAGTAGGACTTTCTGTCAAGTTACTTTTTGTGAATGGACTCATAGCAGTGGAAATTAAAACCATGTGATACCGGCGAATTTCAATTCACTAGATCAAAGTCGAGCTTCTGAAGCGAATCAACACTGCTGTAAGTCTAAGGAGCATTTTAGATATTTTAAAACTAGATAGCTCTCCAGAAATTTCAAAATTTCGACCCACAAAAAACTCCAGAGACATCAAAACTCACCCCGATATCATCCACTAACATTTTGTCCAATCCCACAGGACCTAAGGAACTTTTGACAATGTTTGCGATGGCTGTCACCGCGGTAACTGTAGATAAAATCACACAATAATTCAATCAGGGTAGAGATTCATTCAATATCTTTCGTTCTGCCTTACCATTCTGCGTCCTTATGTTTTCTCCAGTGGTTCGTTCGCCACCAACGTGCAGTAACTCAGCAGAACTTGGTGCAGAAGACATTTTGAAAAACTTCGAGCATGTGTTGAACAGCCGCAAGGCATCATGGATAGTGGGAGTGCCGACTAGTTACCAGGGCACATCGAAAAGGCCAGTCCAAAACAAAAGGTAAGATGGCTGAGCTCATTCCAACAAAGATCGAGCGGTTTATTCTACATAACCGCATTAAAATCGCCTTTGATTAGGTATACGAAAACATGACGTGCTTCCAGCTTGGTTGGCTGATCTTGGGAATCATTTTCGTCGCCGAAAATGCACAAAGATCGGTTGTTTCTGGAATGCCAGTGGATAAGTTTGGCGGAAGTGGGCTGTGCGGCTTCAATTTCAGGGCGATCGGAGCCGAAGCAGAACGCTCTCATATTGCTTTTGAGGTTGTCTATCGAGATGCAAGTTCTGTCCTTGCCAATAGTACTAACTGCAATATGGAGTTCTGGCACGACGCAACTGGACTCAGCGTGCCTCCAGGAAATAAAAGATCATTGGATAAACTTGAAGTTCAATTGACAAGAGAGAATGCCAAACTGTTCAAGGTATATAGGGAAATAATAAAATTTATCAATGAGATTAATAATTGCTTTTTTGTCAGATGAAAGTACTCCTAAATTAGCTTTCAACGATTGGGGTCGATATGATTTGTATTGGGCAATGTTTATTGTTAAGCAGGCTAATTAATGCGAGCACTCATTCGTAAATAGATCAGAGGACCACATATGATATAAGCTTATGCCCTCGGGCTTGTTTAATGAAGGTAATAAAATGGATCTGATTTAAATAACTCGCTAGGAATGCTTATCGCTACTTATTGCATTTATTGTTCGTTTTTCATAGTGACATGCTAACTGAAAAACTCTTCATTTATTTTACATTGGTTAGATTTTTGTCAACAAAGAGACAAAAGGGTGGTTAGAATCCAATGTAAATTCCATTGTAAGGATCGTATGTCCCAGCCGGAAGTTAAATTGCATTCGGTTTCTATCTAATGAGAAAGGTAAGCTTTTAATTTTTATTTTTAATGTAGCTTGCTGAAACATATGCAACGTGTGTAAAGTGGCCCATTAAATTGCTTTGAAGATGATTTCCAGTCCGTACTGCGCACTCTCCAGAGTTTGTTGACGTTTTTTGTTTTGTTTCAGGTAAAATCATGAAATGTAAACATTTTGCAACTACTTACATGAAGTAAATTCAAAGTTTCATGTCGACCGCTATTATGGATGCCAAAGCTTTATGCTTTGTTCTCTCTCATATCACTTGATGAAACAACTTCACAGCAGTAAAAATCAATGAAGCTGTTGGAAAAAGAATTTGAAAGGCCTCAAAGATAAGGCATGTGGTTCGTAACGAATAACATTGATTTGCATTCCGTTGAGTGAGATTTATAATGGTATAATGTTTATAAACATTAGGGTGCTGAGACTGTGCAGTATGGACTGGAAATCATCTTCAAGAGTTTCCATCAATGAATGACAACTATTTTACTTTTGTAAGCTGTGTCCCAATTCGGCTTAATGTTCTTAATGGTGTTCAACAGTGACTGTTTATATATCCCATCCACATGCGTATAGTCAACAAAGCGTTTCTAGACAGCAGGCATCTTGTCGTGGGGGGATACTCCGTAAATCTTTGGGTTGGGTGTGCTACTGGGACAACGTCAAAACCCTTACCCTATACTAGACCATGATCAGCTTGATTTTGCAACACTATTCTAGACTGGGCACCAAAAACCCCTACCCTATCCCAGATTAGCTATTTTCTGGCATTCAAAAACTCTATCACTATCTTAGTCCAACATATGCTAACTAAACCACCAACAAACACTTACTTTTTTTTCTCCTAGTCGGGGTGGCATTATGATGTAAAAATCCAGGTGTAAAAAGTCCTTGATCCACTTTGACATACAATCAAAATCTTGGCGTTTTGGAAAACCCGGAGGCAAAAGCGTTGCAAAAGTGCCGTTCTTTGGATATTCAATCTTTTCAGTTGCCCAGGAACAGTCACACGCAAAAGTAGTGAATGAATAATTCATTGACAAGCCTGTTAATTTGCGAAGAACAATTTATTATAGATACACTTTTTATTTCCAGCTGCGTACTGACAGTTAATTATTTTCACTACAACCGCGTCGTGTTTTCAATGGAAAACAATATGTCAACAAAGTTGCTGATTCGCTGTCATTCTGCCAATGTAAAGTTCTCACTTCCAGTTTCAATTCCTATTATATAAATTGTACTCTATTCTAGATCAAATCTGGCTGATTTCTTTACCCTATCCCAGCCTAAACTACCTGAAAACCATACCCTTCACAGCAGTACTGATACCCATCATTAGCCCATATACGGGAGTATTTCCCCTCCACTCAGGCGTCTTGTTTTCTTTTTGCCGCTCTTTCTCAATCTTTAACACATGAATAATTTTTATGAAACTGATGATGAAATACATAGCTGCAAGTTTTAGATGGCAGTTGAGTCGGCACACAATTTTGTAATGGAAAAACTGAAAATCACTACTCAGGATCATGAGGGAATTTAGGTGGAATCCTCCTGATTAAAACAATATGATAATAATTGCCCTCCATTTCAGCTGTCATATAGAAAGACTAGAAAACTCAAACTCGTGATCTAATTGTCAGTTTATCATAAATAATGTGCAACTCTGTTCCAAAAAATATCCATGCTACCCTTCGAACAGAGGTTTTTTTTTATTTGACCCCCGCCCCCCCTGTCCCCCCCCCCCCCCCCCCATGATCAAAATTCAAATTTTGTACATGTATACTTTCCTTTATAGATTTTGCCCTTGATAACCCTCTCCCCTTTGGAATTTCCTATAACTGAATCCTTGGGGTGGGTACATGGAAATTTCTTTTTTCTTTTTTTTTTTTTTTAATATTGCAAACACGTAATGACTTAGAATATGTTGTACCTACACCTCTTGGTCTGGAGCCGCACAAAGGAATTAGTAAGGAGTCACCGTCTGTTTTATTGTTAACAACATTTAATTGTTGATTTCAGGTACATCACGCATGCGCAGGAGTTTATTAAGCATTGACGACCTAGTTACTAAGGATGGCATTTCCTTGAAGCCGATTTTCCTGTTGGTAGCAGGAGCTGTGATGCTTATAATAGCTGGTAGCCTTTGCACTGATTGTAAGAACACCAAAGATGACGAATCAGTGTAAGTTTAAGTTTTTGAAGTAGATAATGAAATACACTCTTGCAAGTTCTGTTGATGGTGTAGATACATCTGAAGTGAAATCTGTAAGATTGCGTCATCTTTAGACAAATTAAAGTGGTAAAGATGCTTAACTCTCAAAGTGCCTCTCTTCAACTAGAAGTTTAAGTGGGTACTTAACAAATAATTGTTGGGGAACACCTTACGGTATCCTGGGGAGCATTAACATGTGATGGAATAGCATCCCATCCAGGGGGGGATGGGGATGGTAATGCTCCTAGCTGCCTTATGCTACAGAAACTGGGGTTCAGCACAGAGCTATCTACCAATTGGCTTTAAGGTGCTTTTCCTTTTTAGTGGTACTTTACCAGCCCAGATTGGTCTTAAGGGGATTAATTCAACTTTTCTGGTGAGCATCCCTTCCCCATTAAAATGGTAGTCCTTCCCTGGGAATCCTTAAACAAGACATTCTGCTATGAAACCTTCCATAAACCTTTTAAAGTAGATTTTGATAAAGGTAAGGTAGTGTGTGGTAGTTGACAAGAGGTCCCACTAATGAGAGAATGGTTTTTTTTAAAAATTACTGAAGGTATTGGAATTTTGTTTTGTTGCATCTTATTAGGGACAACAGAACACAAAACATGGGCAGCTATGTAATTAGTAAGGGTACATGACCTAAATGTTCATAAAATAGCTATCTTTTTGTGGTTGCCATGGAAACCCATTCCAAGTGCGCTTTTCTATTTACAGTAATTTCTTTACTTACTTGCAGATCCAGACCTGAACTTGTTGGTTGTCATAAACGTGAAAGCCAACGCACGGTAAACAATGATTATTATTATTTGTTGTTGTTTTTGTCATTGTCAAGACTCCTAGGTGTTCAGTGAACAGACGTCTTTGTTTGAATATTTAATTTCAGAAAAATAGAATTTCCCTTTATTTGGAGTATCGTAAACTGCCGCTTACAAGTGCTGGGCTTATCCGACTTTGTAAGGGCTTTTAGATCGGCTTATGAACGGAGGGGCTTATAGCGGAACTCCTGCATGCCGAAGGCACGCAAGTGGAGCTCCATACCTTAGAAAATCAAAACAAGAGCGAGGCCTATAATAAGTTTTAAGCCATCTTGACCAAACAAGCTTGGTTAATAAACGATTTTTTTGAGTGGCATACAGAAGCGTTTACTTGCGGGATACAACGGGCAATCCCGAGCTTGCCTTCTTGGGTACAAGCCGATCACACCGCGGTATCTGGTTCGTCTCGCCCCTCTCCAAGCTGGCGGTATACAGTGGAACCTCGATTTCACGAACCTCTGTTTCCCGAAGTCCTCGGTATAACGAACGGTATTTTTTGCCTCAGTAATAGTAAAATATGTGGAAAAGAACCCCGATATAACGAAACCTCGTTACAGCGCACATATTTTGCCAGTCCTTTGGCGCTCCGTTATATCGAGGTTCCACTGTAATAAGATATGGTAAATTTGTAGAATATCTCACTTGTTTTTAAATTATTTATAGATAACACCAGAAGAACAACAAGTTGACCAAAAAACCTTCCTCGAGTCTGAAGATGTTGTAATGGAGACCGCGGAGAAGATCGATGGAGATTCTTTACAGGCAGACAACCACAAGCCGCGGACCACCACTACTCACTACGAGCCACCGCCGAGTAGTGTGCAGCCCCCCGGGCCGCCGAGCAGCACGCAGCACGGACCGCCAGTTACCATGGAGACCGGGTTGTCAAGTAACACTCAGTCTGTACAAGCGAACGGTACACAGCCCGAGGCAGAATCCGGACATGAAATAAGCCGGGCGTTGACAGCAGGGAGTTCGAAAAAGAAACACGGAAGTGACAGTGACAATGAAGAACATAAAACCAGGTTCTGGAAGCGAAAACCCTCAGCTAAAACTAGTAATACTTCTGGGACAGCTCGATCTGTGGATAGAACTTCCGATGCGGTGTTTCAAGACGAGGAAAACAAAAACAGACGATCAAAGAAAGAACTGAAGACAAAGCCCGGGAAAACAAAGCGAAGAACAAGCTCCACTGATAGTGATAAAGACCAAAAGACTACATTACAAGATGAACACTCTGAAAGACCTCGAGAGGTAACCCCAACTTTGGAGCGCCACGTCAGGGAACTTCCGCTCCCGCCAGATAGCTCCAGTCCTGCCCTCCCAACACGGCCTGTCCCTCAAAGACAATTTTCCGCCCCAGAAGGAGCCGAAGACAATGCCTACGAGCCGGTCGACATGAGAAAAACTAAATCGATGGAAAGGGTCAAAGCTACCGACCCACCAAAATATGATACCTACGATGCAGTCCAAGAAAGTGTGGGAAAACCTCGGCTACCTTCGCTTGATTACGACTCACTTGATGGGATCGACGCTGGTGCTCGAACGAGTGACCTTTACGAAGTTGTTGATGATGCTCAGACGAGAGAGACTGGGGATGACTTGTACGCTGAAGTTGAAACAACTGGAAATGAAAAGGGCAAGAACGAGGAAGTAGTCGCAAATGAGGATGTAACTGAAGAAGATCCTTATTCAAGAATAGGAACATTACAACACCGAGAGAAGGCAGAAAACTCGGAACCTAATGGAGACGAAGAGGAGCTTTATCCAGAAAATTCCGAACTGTATGAAGATGTGGAAAACACACAAGAAAATCTCGATACAAACCACAAGTATTCGGCCGTGGATAAAGAAGAGGTGTTGCGTTTGATGAATCAGGATGGGACAAACACGGACTCAAGTGATCGCAAACGGGCGCAGAGCGATGCAGTAGTGTTGCGGCGACCTGAGAACGAGTTACCCAAGCGCCCCAATACGGTGCATGTGGTGCGGACAACGAAAGGCGAGGTTACACAAGTAAAAGGCGAGGCTGCATCAGCTCCATTTGACTACACTTACGCGGAAGTGGACCTCAGTAAGAAAACGAGGTGGCGGCGAAATACCGAAGGCGAAGAAACCCACGAGGAGGAAGCCAGAGACTTGGATATTCCACCTCCCCTTCCCCCTGCGTATGTGTCGTCGAGGCAAGTTCAGATTGAAATGGGAAGAACTGCGGGTTAGTATGATTCGGACATTTCCTTTTCAATCACGACGTGATTTGTGTTGTTTTTTTGACCAAGACAGCCTAGGTCTGATTACCAGCTGCCGGCCCGGAAAAGAGCCCGTAGCCTGAGTTGTCAGTCATCTCCCGCCTTCAGCTTGACCCCGGGTGCAGCACCTCTCGCCCGGGTATTAGGCTACGGGCGGGAGATGGCTGATATTTCAGGCTAAGGAGTCCGCTCTCCTTTCAAGGAGGAACGTAGACACGACTCAAGAAAGTGCTGGAAATCGAGCCTAGGACATCCTAGAAACACATTTTCATTTCTGAAATGAAAAGCCCACAGACGAAGATCAGCAGTTAGCCAGCATATATTTTAAAATGACCTTGAATTGCACTGTTTCTATGACATCGGATCGGTTGCTCTCATCAGGGATGTCTTGTCTTGATGTAGCATCATATTCTCATAGTTAACTTGAAAGGAATTATGTGTTTATCTGTAAGGCGAATTGATATTTTGATTTTGTAACTGAAGACTTAACTATGCACAATTAAGGACACTGCTTTCAGTGGCTAATGAAGAAGAAACTAATGATAGAAAATACGAAATATAACGCTTAGAAAATTTATTTTTATGGATTGCTGCAAGTTAGATGTAGTTACGATGCTCGTTCATAACATAACCACTTGTTTCTGTCTGGCGTCGAGAGATGATCTGATCCACAAGTCCTCGATTCGAATCATCGAGGTCGAAATAATTAACAATTATTCCCCGCAGTGGAGGTGGCTATTGGTGAATATTTACCGAGCCGCGAAGCGGAGAGGTAAATATCTACCATTAGCCACCGACACTGAGGGGAATAATTGTTTTAGTACATATACCAAAACAGTAGGATAAAATATCCATAAAAATTGACTCAGAAGACTTCAAAAAGTCTTTTATTTAAGTTCGCGCACGAAATGTGACCTTCGCCGCGCCAGCTCGGAATAGCAAACAGTATTCCGAGTTTGAGTAACCAATCAGAATGCGCGAAAAGCACTATCCACTGGTTTGGTATATAGTAATTTGTCTTTTCATGGTTTGGTGGCCCCCAATTTAATTTCTGGGGCTAACGCTCAGGGCTAACGCATGTAAGAGTTAATTATCTGAATTCTACACTTGGGAAGAACTATTCAAGCTAGCTTTTGAGCTTGATTTGGTTTGTAGACACTGATCGAGTGACGAAGCAGTCTTTGGGTCGTAAACAAGTACGTGATTTGCATGTAAAAGTTAACGCACAAAACTAAGAGCGTTTTGCTTTTGATTGCAGATTTGTCCATAGACAACAGAGAAAATCTCTACGATGAAGTAGCCCAGCGAGAGCGTTCTCCAAATATGGAGTTATTAGTACCCGTAGACGAGTCTAATCGATTGTCATCTGCGTCCGATCACTACGAACTTGTTGAAGTGGTTGCGAAGCCAAATAGTCCGATTGTCCGCACAACGGAGGATAATTATTCGGAGATTGTAGAACGCGAGCCCAGATCGAAGGTGGATGGTGGCCGCGGGAGGCCTGTGAACGTGGAAATCTGTGGTGCGCCCGCGAACGTCTCAGTTACGGTTACCAGCTCTAGCGGGGCAGTAGATGGTAACGTTAAAAATGAAGAAATGTTTCTTTATGAGCAAGTAGAACGTCGAAAAGAACGCAAAGAGCCGTCGAATATTTCTCATGCACATTGGGTGTGATAAAGAGCTGCGGAGCTGGTGAGCGGGGTTATGGTCACAAAGGTTTTCAAGTTATTTACCGCGGATATTCTCGCGTGGAAATCAGACTTTGATCACACACTCCTCTTCGAACAACCGCCAATAAATCGCGAAAGTCAGGCTAGATTTCTGTTAGTCTATATAGTTGTCATTTCTTGCAAATCGTTACATTTTTTTTGGAGAGATCAGTGTGCGACGCGTAAGTTATATAAAGCTACGCAACGCAAACAACCACATCTAATCCCAATAGAAATTTTTAAGCTTGCTTCAAAAAGTTCTTCTGTTTTTGGATCTCCGCGTGGCGCCTGACGAACAAAGGCAAAATAGAGCGTTTTCACATGACGTTACGGCGGCCATGCTGGTCTTCCCAAACAATGAAACTTCTCCCTATTGCCAAATGAGTTCTTTTCCTATGCAATCGTTTGGAGCACCAATTTGGACCTTGAAAACGCTCAAGAGATGTCAATACGGAATCTTTCAGTCTTTTGCAGTCTAACAAACAGATTGAGGTTCCTCGTTTCTTGTACCTCATATTGTCGAGTCTCGTTGTCCGTGTCCAGTGGCGTGTATGTTAAATGTCAATGAACCGGCTTTGTAGATAAGACAGTATAAAGGGTGAGAGAGTTAATCCCCCATATAGGCCTTATTCCTATGGTAATCCCTGCCAAATTAATTTGGATCATTATCAGAAATCCCAGGAGAGAGAAGAAATAGCCAATCATGTGACGTGAACTTTGATCACGTGGACAGTCCATGTGGCTTTGTACGCATTTTCAACCTCCACGAAAACATCCACGCAACGCGCGCGGTGACATCCACGGGGGAACTGGATATCAGATCAAAAATAACTCGAAAGAGATGATTACCTTGAGAATAAGGCGTATATGGGGATTAACTATCTCACCCTTCATTCTCTCTTGATGAAGAGTAATTGAAGTGCTGGGGATAGTATCTTGAACAAGGCTTTGTAAACAAGTTAATCCGAAACGTATCCAGTTTTTATTTTCTAGAACGAGTTTGTTGTAGAGTCTTAAACTTCAGTTAGATCATTATTATTGTTTCCTGTATTCTGATAAAATGGGCTTATCACGCGCACAAGCACAATAGTCTTATTTAGCTTAGGCGGATTGTTTTCCATTACAGACCACGTAATATTCTCTAGGGAATTGTTCGTTTATCCATCTAAAAATTATTCCTTCTTCAGAAGGCGACTATTTGAAAATTTCAAAGCAAGAATCCTCAAGGGTATCATCACATGGTCTGAAATGGGGCAACAAACCGCCTAAACTAAAAAGGTCTCTAAGATAAGCACGCGAAAACAAAATCGGTTCACATGGCGAGAAGAGCTAGTATTTCAGTTTTTACTGCTAGCCCTATATCCCTGGTGGGATGCTAAATTTTCTTAGACGCATGATTGACGTGACGCGTGACGGGCGTGACCAGTCCATTCTCGAATAGTGGACATGTTCGACGAAAAACTATGCTTGCACGCCTGGAAAAAGGCCGTGTGTTATTTTAGTCTCTTTATTTTTATATGAATCATGTTTAGAAAAGAAAGGTTTAAGGGCTAAGCTTGGTGTTCATGCATCGAAAGCTGAGCAGGTCTGAATTGTAAATTGAACAGTTCTCTGCGGAAAACACAAGAATTTTTGCCACGATAAACCAGAGTAAAAGAAGAGACGTTGGCCGTGTGCATAAATTGCCGGCCTGTAGATATTCAGAAATGTAATATTAGCATTGTTATATTGTTTTATTTTTTTTTTGTCTAATCTGTAGATACAATAGGGCTACGGTGCACTATTATATATTATCTGTGAATTCAATAGGATATCAATCTCAAAGAAAATTGTGAGTGTATTTCTTAAATACAGAATTATACAACAAAAGTCTAGTTCACTGCGATTTTTAATAGAACAAAGAGCAGCTTCTCTCCTTTGCAGACTCATCAAACGTTTCTTTTAGAGGATATTTTATTTAAAGGGGCTCATTCACGGTATTTTGAGTTATTTTGGCCACATACGAAATTACCTTTAAATGGTAGGAAACCTGAAAATAACAGTTTAATAAGATAGTAAAAACACCACAGACATAATGATAAACCATAAAGGAACAAGGATGGCTAAGGATGGAGAAGATTTCCACGGATTACAAACGACGAATTTGAAAAATTGAGGCTAAACTTTTCAATATGCGCAAACCGTGACAGCTCCTTTAATATTGTATTCGATCATTTGGTTTTTGTTCGAGTGGTCACGGCTAGAAGAAAATTTGACAAAAAAGAGCATGTAAGGGACTCAAACTGGAGTAGTCATTGGTCTTCTTAACGAGAAAAATCTGAGTGGCCGTCATTTCAAGGTTCTCGTTATTTAGATCCTCTACTAAGCTGCCCAAAGGTCGAGATACCCTTTTGGTCAGTACACTCTTTTTTTTATAAGAATATAGCTGGTTTTCACATGACGTCACTAAAATTCAAACTATTAAAAATATTGATCTTCCTGTGATTTTGCTTTAATGATGTATAAAAGCAGCTAAACACTAATATCCATACAAACTTTCGCTCCGAATGGGTTCTTGGTTTTGTGATACACTACGCTTGAATTTCTAAGATTTTGCGTGACGCGGCATTTATTTGACGGCCTAGAGAGCGGCCGTGATAGTTAAAAAAGTGACTTATTTCGGGGAATTTGGCTATCTGAACAGTTCATGTCTTAAAAAAGTATTATAGAGTTCCTCGAGGGATAAATTCACGCTTTTGTAACAAAACTCAGTGACAGATGTTTCTGTTGGTTTCCGGCCGCCATGTTGGTGCCCATACGGATGGGCACCAGCATGGTGTCTCCATACAAATCTCTATAAATTTGGGTAAAAGATTTCTCCGCATATCTTGCATAAGTAAAATTGCTGTGACCAGAATCTTGGCGAGAGTCTTTGCATATTTTCCTTCTTTCATTTCCCAGATTCTGGACTTTATCTATTGAACGGTTTTCATTTTTATTTTGATCTACTTTGAATGGCGTGACACTGAAAACCAGCAATTGCTTTTCCGGCCGAGGCGGAATATTTTAATTTTATTGCAGATTTTAGGCTGAAAATATTCTTGGGAATATTCTTAGATGATAGCGTATGACATTTCTGTTTTCGAATGTATCTGGTGTCTGGATGGTGTTGAAGTAATTTTCGAGCCAACCTGTATAGGCAAAAGAGCTTGATATGACGATCATAACTTCTTGCAGTAATGTTATTAGCATCGCGTATACGGCTAGTGCTATGTTTGTTGCTTTTTGGCTAGTCAGTTTGCCGTTTAGAGAAAGGAAGAATATTAGACGGTTTAGCTGAAAACATATAATTGTATTGTATTTACACATTTTTAACACACAACATTTATATCCTTTTCAAAATCTCGGCCTCGGGTTTATTCTTAAAATTGCGCAAATTGCAGCCTCGACATCCTTATAAAATATATTCTTATATAAGTAAAGAGTGTACAGCGAACCGTGACTTCTCGCCCGTTTGAACAACTGTTATCGAACGATTCGTTCTGTGAACGCCTCTGTGACGTATTTCGATTTTCCAACAGTTTCAAGTACTTTGTTCTTTGAATAATCAACGCCGGATAAATCTACAGCAACTACTTAATCGGTAGGATCTGGTTCCGAAGATCAAATGTGAGCTGTGGCTTGACACCAGCCTCGATCTTTTGACCTAACACGACCAATCCACAAAACTGGATAGGGTCAAGTGGGAAATACTGATATTAAACCGGGCTAGAGCAGCGAGGTGGAAATATAATTTGTGTGAATAACTTCCCTTTGTAATGCCTTTTCCGACAAGATTACCCGCAATTTACGCTCAATACGTTGATTATTATTGGTCAGTATTCAGTTGAAACTTCAATGGGTCATATGAAACGTGACTGAATATTAATAAGGTGAATAAATCTTCTGCATGCAATCCCCCGTGTGAAGTTGCTAGGAGGGCACATTTATTTGTACATGTGTTCGGTGTGTCGCATTTCTTGAACGTAACCCCTGTGACTTGAGGTAAGGTGTTTAGATATTAAAAATATTTCGTACTGAAATGATAGTGAGAGGTTTGAAGAGGCCGCGGCAGAAAAATTCTGATTTTGGAAAGCCAAACCGATCGATACACGATAATTGTACCTCCAAAGAGGAAAATTGCGCAATTAAAAACTCTTGATGTGTGCTGTTTCCAGTTTTCCTGATCTGCTAACTTTGTCATTTGAAACACGAGAGGCAATAATTGTTTTTTTTTTTTCCGAAAGAGGCCAATGAAACTTGAAGCATGTAAATCGTCGAAGACAATTGAAAATGGGCAATTAGAATTTTGTGTGTCGAGGTGGCTTAATGGGACAAAAATTAAGAACCCGCTTTGTGATGTGGTAAAAAATGGCCATACGACACAACATTTCTTCGTCAACCGTGTTGGAAAGTAAAAATATCTTTCTGGTTTGATGGTTTGGTGATTATTTGTAGAGCGTGAATAAAACATTTACGCTTATGAGGGTGTGTCAACGTGGCCCATACACCTTCCTAATTATGGCTTTACAAACAAAGGACCTCACAATCCTAAATTTGCATAGATCACGAACCGCAGCAGAATAGAAGCAATGGATCCTTTCGGCACAGAGGATCCAATCAGCTAGAACTGATTACGAACCGTCTAGAACTCTCCCGTCGTCTTCTACTTAACGTTTAAATCCTGTCACGGTTTGCGCACCTTGAAAAGTTAAAGCGTGCTAAATTTTTCAATTTCGTCGTTTGTAATCTGGGTTAATATTTATTCTACATCCTTTATCATCCTTTTCCCCTTTGGCTTATTATTATCTCTTTGGTGCTTTTTTTTTGCTATCTTAGTAAACTACTATTTGTAAGTGGCCAATTAAAACAACTGAAAATACAGTGATTAAGTTTCTTTGATCGTAAGTCCTACAGGTCTATAGCCTTCGGGGTTCCCGGCCCAGAGCTCTGGAATAATCTAGTGCCTGATAACATCCGATCATATGGCGATTTAAGTACTTTTAAATCTAAACTCAGGACTTATCTTTTTTAAAAAGCCTATTATCTTGAGTGATTTTATCTTTTTTAAAATATTACTTTAAGTTGTGTCGTTGAAATTTTGTGAAGCACCCAAGATCGCCTAGGCCAAGTCAAACGTTAATACTATTATAATTGTTACTATTATTATTATTTTTTGGACCGTGTGAGAATAAATATATTTTAAACTACAATAGTTTGAAAGGCACATCCTTTCTTCTTGAAGGGTTTAAAAAGAATGACTTTAGGCCCCGAACACACTACGCCAGGTAAATTTTAAAACGCAACGTTATTTCTACGGTGAGGCCTACCGTCCGTGATTAGTACGTTCGTATAAGTTATCTACATGCTTGTGTGTATTTACATATTATTCTAATTCGTCAAGTCTTCGGAACATGACATTTGGAAGTTATCTCTTGCCTGGTTTACCGGTTCATTGTTACGACATGGTGTCAGGAGTGAAAGGAAATTAAAACGAACCGAAGCGAACCGAAACTCTCATCATGCATGGCTACTGCCGTGGGATTCAAAACCCCGGAGATGAATTGGAACGCCACCTAACCGACTTGCGGGACGAATTAGGCAAGTTAAAGCAATACTGCAACCTGATTTTCAGCGGGCCATACCCAAAGAAGTCGGCCAAGGAACAAGCCACGTTCGTTTTATTGTGGATTGGCAGGCAAGGATTAGAAACATGCAGCAGCTGGACCTGGGAAGAAGCCGAAGTCCAGCGAAAATATGGGAGCGATTTGAGAGACACGTAGCGCCGAAAATGACCCACAGTTTAGCCAGATACCAGTTTCAACAGCTCAGCAGAAGAATGAAGAATTTGCCGACGTTTTCCTGACACGTTGCCGAAATCAAGCCACGAAGTCAGTGCCGATTCAGAGACAAGGACGAGTCGCGCCTGATCGAGCAGCTAATCTTTGGAACCAAACACAAGAAAGTACAAAAAAGTTACCAGAAAAAGCCGGAGAGCTTACCCTCGACGAGACTATCGACATCGCCAGGACTTACGAAGCCACCCTATCACAAATGGAAGAGTTGGATGGCGAAAGCAACAAAGATATTCATGGAATTAAAGGAGACGAGAACGAGAGCAACAGCATGGCCAAGAAATGCCCTAACTGCGGACTCGAACATCCTTTACAGCCCAGAAAGAAGTGTCCCGCATATGGATCTATGTGCCTCAGTGAATCGTCAGAAAGAAAACCACTGGGCAGTTGTTTGCCGCTTCAGAAACCAAGGAGGAACACGAGGCAAAAAATGCAGGCAAAGGAAGAGAGAAATCCCTGGGTTGCGTCATTACTACAGGAGTAAAGACCGACGCAACAGACGACGAAGATCCGCAAGTGGAAAACGTAGAGATGGATATAGAAGAGAACTGAGTGAACTGTTTGAAGCAATTACATTTGAATCAACTACAGTTGATCAGTTATCGGGCCCCAAGCTCAACCTACAAACGAGTTATTTGGGACCGCAAACGTTGACCTACAACAACAACAACAACAACAACAACAACATCTTTTATCACACAGCATCAACAGTCGGCCAAGTGCACTCAAGGCCAAGCTAGACACAAGAGCTCAAGGAAACATACCGCCTTTGAACCTGTATCTCCGGATGTACCCAGAGAATCTCACACCAGAAGGTTTTCCCAGACCAGGAGTTCTTGAACACTCGACTACAGTGCTCACTGCTTATGGAGGGACCGAGCTGATGCAACATGGGAAGTGCCAAATTGATTGTGATTGCAAAGGTAGGAAATCAGTCACAACTTTCTTTGTCACGCAAGCAGAAGGACCAGCCATCACGGGGGTAGCAACATCCCTGGAACTCAACCTTGTCGCTCTAAACTGCTCTGTCCAGCAAAGTTCACCGTTGAATGTCAACCGCACTCGTGAACACGTTACACCCATTAAAGACAAGGATGATTTAGTGATACGTTACCCTGATTGCTTCGATGGCGTTGGAAAGGGTCAGTGTGGCGTCACTATCAAGTATCGACCAGGCAAACAAGTCCTGGAAGCCGATGCTCTCTCAAGGTTCACATCTGAGGGGGAGACAACAATCCCTGATCTGAATATGCAGATTCATGATGTATGTTCACAATTCTCAAGCGAGTGTTTTCAAAAGATCAGAGCAGAAACAGCTTAAGACCCGGAGCTTTCTATCCTGAAGGAAGCTGCGTACAATGGTTAGCCCACCACAGTAAGGCAACTACCCTCACTGATCCGACCCTACTGGACTTATCGTGAAGAACTGTCCATCGAAGACAGATTGATCCTCAAGGGCCACCGAATTGTTGTCCCACAGATCCTCCAGGGAGATATACTATCTAAACTACATACCAGCCACCAGGGTACAGAGAAGACCAAGATAAGCTAAGGGCACGCACATCAGTATTTTGGAGGAACCTGAACAAGAACATCGAGGAAACGACCAAGTCGTGTAAAATATGCCAGGAACTCCAGCCTAAACAAGCAAGGGAACCTCTGATGCAAACCGAAGTACCACCAAGTCCATGGCACACAGTAGGAACTGACATCTTTTACCTTGACGATGATGAACTCCTTTTAATGGCGCATTACTACACCAAGTACCCCTTCGTCAGGAAAATTCCCCAAAGGCCACAGCACTAGTAAGTGTGTTGCAGATTTAACGAAGTAAATCTTCAGCGAACAAAGGTTTTGTGGAGGGAGGAAAACCGGAGAATCCGGAGAGATCAACGCGAGAACCTCGGGCAAGGCAAGAACCAACAAAAAACTCAACTCACGTATGGCACCGGGCCGGCATCGAACCCAGGCCGCATTGGTGTGAGGCGAACTCTCTCACCGCTGCGCCATCCTTGCTCCCGAAGTTTTATACTTAAAAAAGCTGTAACAATCATACAAAAAGGTACCTTCGCCCAGTTCACGGAAGAACAAGGAGGTACGGCAACCCTACTGCTAAGGTCATGATAGCGAGAGGGTCGAACAAGAATACAAGGATAATTTCACCGGTAGGGTTAATATGCTAACATCACTTGAAGATTGAGAACATCTGGGATAGGATGTAAAGGGTAAAATCCTAAACGGGAAATTTGCTTACCGAACTAAGTGGGTGTATCGTTATAGTATCAGTTTACAAGCTTCTCTTACTTTTATCGTCAATGACCTTGATTTCAGTTTTTGTGATCCACAATTGTTTTTTTTTTTTTTTTTCACAGGTTCACTTCTGGTATCTGCACTCTTCTTGACTTGTGAGATGTCAAAACATTTACAACAACTAGCGCATTCACCATACCCTCAAACAAAGATGACCAAGTTTCATGTTGGATTGGCAGTAGGGCTTCCAGGATACTACTGTTGTATCTTGGTTTTTATTTGCATTTTCTTCTCGCAAAATGTAATCGAACAAAGTTCTTGCGATCGAGTAAGCAGGGAGGCAAACTGTTCCAAATGTGCATCCAATGGCATCTGCGTCCAAGGAACTGCGAGAATCTCACCTTGGCTACAATTCGCCTTAAAAACTCAGCGAGAGCTGCAGATTGACACTCCTGTGGATCAAGTTCAGGTCCTTGGAGCACATAACTCTTACAATAACAGAGCAAGTGGTTTTGGAAGGTTAGATGGCTGTCATTGGCCGCCTAGGGCAGATGATGTGTGGTGCATCTCTCTAGCCAATCAGGAGTTCAGCTTCACAGATCAACTGAACATGGGCGTGCGAAATCTTGAAATTGACCTCTGGGACTGTTTTGGGAAGATTAGCATGAGTCACGTCAGCGGGGAGATGAAAGTAGGATGTTCACCGTGGGATAAAGAATTCACTGAAGGAATGAAGGAAATTTCGGATTGGACACGAAAAGCCGAAAACACGAATGAGATCATTCAAATTTATCTCGATGACCATACAACCGAGAGCGCGGATTGGTCAATTAACCATGCTATTAAAATGTATTTTGGTAACAAGGTGTTAACACCAGCTGACTTAAAACTGAAATTTTCGGATAGATGGCCTTCCACACGAGAAATGCGTCAAAGAAAAAAGACGGTTATTTTCATTGACCAAAAGAACAACCATTCTGGGCGCTATCTTCATAAACACTTCTGGACCAAATGGCTCACCGTCAATAACTTTTTTCGACAACTCGAAAATTGCTTTGCAGTCGGGGAAAATAAAGAAACTATCAGAATCTATGGTGACAGCACCGTATACGGTCCGCTTTGGAACGGAATCAAACAACAAGGCACTATTATGGATTTTAAGAAATATTTGTTATGTGGTGTCAACTTCCCTAGCGCAGACCAAATAAATTCAGAGCTAATGAAAACTGCAGTATTTACATGGGCCGAAGGGGAACCAAAATGTCCCATCAATGTGTCGTCTTGTGCTGTTCTGTCGAGTGAGGGAAGATGGCATCTGGCTGATTGTAACGAGGATCATTATTTTGCATGCGTTTCCAAGTTGAATAACAACATTTGGAGCATTAGTTCAGGTGTGGGAAAATATTTGAATCCCTTGTGTCAAGAAGGTATGGAATTTAGCGTTCCACGTAATGGATATGAACACCAAAAACTGCTCGAAACCTCGAAAGGAAAGACAGTTTGGCTCAATCTCACGCCATTCATTCCTCTGCTAAAACGTTAGACTTTGGAAAAAAATTACTAAGGTGACAGATTCAATTGCTGGTTTTCATGTGACGTCATCAATTTCCAAAATAAGAAATTACCAATCCTTGTGAAGTTTTAGTTTCATCAGATGTAAGACCCTCTAATAACTTGACGTTTTGCAACGTTTAAGCCCGACAGGGTTCCTCATTATGTAATGGAGCACGTCGGAATTTCCAAGTTTATGCGTTGCGTGACATTAAAATGGCGGCTCGATAAGGCTGTCGAGTAAGTCAAAAGATGAGTTATTGCTCAAGCATTTACTAACTAAACAGTTCTTGCTCTAGACAAAGTTTTAATTTCAATGTATCGGAGCTCTAGAGTAATAACGTTTCGTTTCAATCGCAAAACTCAATGACAGATGTTTCTGTTACTTTACGGCCGCCATGTTTGTGTCCCTCCGAGGGGCACAAACATGGCGACACCATACAAAGCTCTATAAATTTGAGCGAAACACTTTTCCGAATAACGCGCGGATGGAAAACCGTACAGACTTAAAACTTGGCGAGGTTATTTATATATCAATCATCTTTCATATGTCAGCTTCTTGACTTAATTTATTGAATGGTTACGATTTTTATTTTTGATGGCATGACACTGCAAACAAGCCATAGCGTGAAGCTTAGTGTGTAATTATATAGACACACCTGTCTGGAATTATGAAAACGACGATTAGAAAAATTCCACCCGTTTCGCAGTATTTCGGCCTAAGCCAAAAACTCCCCACAATAAGCCATAACAAAACATAAAGGAACTCCATTTTTTTCGGAAAATAGTGCTGAAAAAAAGATAGGAAAGAGAGAGAGAGAGAGAGAGAGAGAGAGAGCTGAGAGAAAAAAAGGATTAACATTTCTCATGATTTTTATGTTATCAACAACTAGATTATTCGCTCTCGATTTCTATGCGTGACAGCTGACTCGGGCTGAGCCTCGTCAACTATCACGCGATAGAAATCTCAAGCTCAAGCTGCTTTTTTTGAGACCTCCCAAACTTTCACGAGTGTTTCTGTAACTTGATAGAAAAACCGAACACATGTTTTCTATTTCTTATATAAATACCGCAAAGAAAAAAAAAAAAGAAAACACTTGTTTACTTTTATCATCAAAATATAAATTCTCTTGGCTTGCGCCATCATTACGTCAACAGCTCGTGCTGGTTCTGTGTTTCTATAGAGTTATAAAAACACGATCTTAAACCAATCAGCGCATTTTCTTTGGGCTATCATCTCGATCTTATTATATATTATTTATATTATACATTCTGCACCAATTGATATTTTCAATATGGCGGAAGACTGACAAGGCTCGAAGGGCGAAATGTATTTGTAACTACCGCGGTCTACAGTTTTAACACAGTTGACATATATTTACTTTTTTATTTTTTAAGTGATGCTAAGGGCGTCGGATGTGGATAGAAGACGTGATTTCTTCCTTTTATTCTTCTCGTTATTCCAACACATTCCTCAAATTTCCCACTGGAGTCATGGAATTACGTTAAAATGTCCACTATGTAGGGTAGAGACATAGGCCGCGCGCGTGAAAACTACCGACATGTAGATGTTCACAAATATATCATAGCATTATTATTTTATTGTTTTATTATCTGTCTAATCAGTTGATAAAATAGGTCTATATATTATCATCAGTGGATTCAAGAAAATTTTGTTTGTATTAAATACAGAATTATACAAGTAAAAAAGGAATCTAATTCATTGCGATTTTCAATTGGAGTTTTTCTTCTCTGAGGGCATAAAAACGGAAAAGATATCGGGCGCTTTCCATTCTAGCAAAGATTCCAGTTTGAATTTCCGGAAAGTTCCAGTGGCGAATGAAACAGTATTTTTAAGAATTTCCGGAAGAGACGACAACTTCACAAGGTTTACCGAAATTTTCGGAAAATTATTATCGGGAATTTCCGTTCCATTTGACTTTACCCCCGGAATTTCCGGAAATTTCGGTTGAATGGTTCGCGTTTCAAAAACTCAACAATTTCAGGATTTTCTAGAAACTTTCCCGGGAAATTTCTGTGCAATTTGTCCCTGTTTTGAAATTTCAAAATTTTTGGTTGAATGGAAAGCTATCGACCGTACCATGGATGATTTCAAAATGTTCGCATTTGAGGAACTTTTTTAAGGATTATTTTGAAACTTTACTGGGGAATTTTCAACTTATCAATATATTTGATTTCGAAATTTCCGTAATTTTTGGAGCAATGAGCAGTGCCCCGCATGATCCTCGCCTAATCCTAAACAGGAAATTTGTATAAAAGACAAAGATGATTTATTGTTATTGAATCAGTTCACAGTCTTGTCTTCCTTTTAAGACTGGTTTTAAACTAGCAACATACACAGACGAAGGCAGCGTCCACACTGACTAAGCCGGAGGAACTTGAAAACGCAGCTTTATTTCTACGGTTAGGCCTACCGTCCACACTAATCCGTCACGAAAACGGAGCATTTCGAAAGCGCTCTTCAAACAGGTGGAATTCGAAAAAGCCTCCAGTTCGTTTTCGTGTGGAAGAAAACGAGTTTGAAAACGGAGCTTTTCGAAAACGATGGCTTCACGATAATCACGTGATTCCCCTGACGGAGTTTTCTTCCGACACAAATCCAGAATGACCGGTGATTGCTGCGTTTTTAAATTACTCCGGCGTAGTGTGGACAGAAAATTGTTAAAGAATAAAAATGCAAGCGATAACGTTTTTTATATAATTACCCATTCGTTATTAGATTATTAAGGGAAAACTTGTTTTGGTGCAGGATAATATAATCATGGGATATTTTAGGATAATATAATTGTGGGATATTTTAGGGTATTAAAAAAGGTTACTTGATTTTCTATTTCATTACTGATCAAATTATACTTTCTCCTTATATTATATTATTATGTAGTTTTTGCTTTAGGAGGAAAACTTGAGTTTATTCATATTCTATTGAGCACCATCATTTTCGGGATTTTCAGCTGTATTTACCTTTACTTTGGTTAATATTCTTACGCGTCTCATTCGAGATAATGACATAAAATCGAAATCTAGTTTTTAAAAGCGCTCTTCCTGGAAATAGTTATTCGGGATTCCATAACTCATCAGGATTTTGCTGTCTAGTTTTTCAGCCAAACTTTGTTCATTTAGTCGCTCGTTTTGGACATTCAACTGTGGTCGTTTAATTGAAATTCACACCTCGTTCACACTTCTCACAAAACTGGAAAGAACTGTGTACATATCAAAAATAACTTTATGTTGTGTCTTCGAATATGTTTAAACTTGTACCAAAAATGATATGAAACTAGATGGGTTCAAAATTTGAGAAAGGCCAACCCAGGAAGTTGGGATTGTGCAATCATTTTGTTAGTAGTAACACTTATGTTGCGTGAAAATCATAAAAACAACTTTTATTTTTGAACCTAATGTTATCCTAAACTTTTCATCAATAAGAACCACGACTGTAACTTTTATATTACTCACGTTACCTTATTTTAGTCAACCACTTAGAAATATTCGGTTTAAAATCAGGATAGAAAATGTTTTAGACAACCTAGATAACCTAGAAGGAAAATATGCTAAGTAGCTTTGCGCGCAATCGCAGTAGAACCTTATGCGAACTTCGCATGACATTACGTTAGCCTAATTGACAGTTTGACTGTGATTTGATGGATCATGTGGTGGTCCCTTTAAAAGAAACGTGATGTGTGAACTCCTAGTACTTGTAGAAGTTATTATAATCAATCAAAAACAGTTGTAGAAGAACGTTGAGAGTACTGTACTGAGAGCATCAGTGGAAATAAAAAAGAAGTAACCAGACTTGAAATAGAGTGTTGAAGTACAAGTTAACTCCCCAAACTTGGCTTCAACAAAATAATTGATGCGTTTTAAGAGTGAAACCTTCGTTTTCAAATTTCTCCGGGGTAGTGTCAACGGAAAACTTTTGATGCGCTTTCAGTGTGAAACCTCCGTCTTCACATCCATCCGGCGTAATGTGGACGGAGCCGCGATTAGGTGCTGTTAAGTAGCGCCTACGGTGGGAAATCATAACAAACGCTGCTAATTATATTAGAATTTTACTGCGGTTGCACATATTGTTCGTAGTCGGAAAACCAGCGCGCCTTTACCGTTAGTGACCTTACTTTCCGAGGTTGCGATCAACCAATTTGTTGTTTACAGGTTCACTTCTGGTACCTGCACTCTACTTGACATCTCTTGCCAGATGTCAGAATATTTCCATCAACTTGCGCTCTCACCTAAAACGTGAACAGTTACCATATCTTCAAACAAAGATGACGAAGTTACCTGTTGGATTCGCAATAGGGCTCTTGCGATATCCCTCTTGTTATGTGGCTTTGTTATACATTATCCTTTCACTAAAGAACACGGCATCAAGACCTTCCTTCGCAGCTAAGGCCAGTGGGGTCACAGAGATGAACAGTTTTGCTAGAAATCGCCACCTGTCAGACGAAGAGGTCGCGATTTTGAATAGAGCCGCAGAATTTGGAATTCGACAGTTAAGCCCGGAAAACGAGAAAACTAACGTAAGAGGGATTTTAGATTTCGAGAAAGAAAGTGCGTCAGGTACTCGGTTATTGTATAAGCTACATGTTTTGTACCAGGAAGAACACGGGCCTCTGAAAGACAGATATCTTAGTGTTTATGTAAATAAATATCAGACTGGTGGTGTGAAATTTAAATTAAAGTCACCCCAGAAGAAAGAGGAGCGAATATCTCGGGACGTAACCGAACAAAGTTCTTGCGATCAACTTAGCAGTGAGGCAAACTGTTCAGAGTGTGGATTTCATGGTATCTGCGTCCAAGGGACTGCGAGAATTTCACCTTGGTTGCAATTCGCCTTAAAAACTCAGCGAGAGCTGCAGATTGACGTTCCTGTGGATCATGTCCAGGTCCTTGGAGCGCATAACTCTTACAACAACAGAGCAAGTGGTTATGGAGATCTAGACGACTGTCATTGGCCGCTTAGGACAGATGACGTGTGCATTTCTCTAGCCAATCAGGAGTTCAGTTTCACAGATCAACTAAACATGGGCGTGCGGAATCTTGAAATTGACCTCTGGAACTGTTTTGGGAAGATTCGCATGAGTCATGGCAACAAGGAATTGAAAGTAGGATGTTTACCGTGGGATAAAGAATTCACAGAAGGAATGAAGGAAATTTCGGATTGGACTCGAAAATCCGAAAACAGGAATGAGATCATTGAAATTTATTTCGATGACCATACAACCGAGAGCGCGGACTTGCCAATTAACCATGCTATTAAAAAGTATTTTGGTAACAAGGTGTTAACACCAGCTGACTTAAAACTGAAATTTTCAAATAGATGGCCCACCATCAGAGAGATGCGTCAAATGAAGAAGACAGTTTTTTTTATTGACGGAAACAACCATTCTGGGCGCTATCTTCATAAACACTTCTGGACCAAAGGCTTCACCGTCAATAGCTTCTCTCCACAACTCAAAAATTGCTCTGCAGTCGGGGACAATAAAGAAACTGTTAGAATCTATAGTGACAGCACCGTATACGGTCCGCTTTGGAGCGGAATCAAGCAACAAGGAACTATCATGGATTTCACGAAATATTTGTTATGTGGTGTCAACTTCCCTAGCGCAGACCAAATAAATTCAGAGCTAATGAAAACTGCAGTATTTACATGGGCCGAAGGGGAACCAAAATGTCCCATCAATGAGTCGTCTTGTGCTGTTCTGTCGAGTGAGGGAAGATGGCATCTGGCTGATTGTAACGAGGATCATTATTTCGCATGCGTTTCCAAGCGGAACAAAAACATTTGGAGCCTTAGTTCACGCGTGGGAAAATATTTGAATCCCTTGTGTCAAGAAGGTATGGAATTTAGTGTTCCGCACAATGGATATGAACACCAAAAACTGGTTGAAACTGCGAAAGGAAAGAAAGTTTGGCTGAATCTCACGCCATTCATTTCTTTGCTAAAAAGTTAGCAGAGAAAAAAGCCTATTCAGTACGCCGGAAATTATAAATATCGACGGTTTCATTTGTATTCCTTCTGCAAAAATCTATAACCCACGTATTGTTAATATACAAATAAATATTATTTTAGATAAGGGAAGGAATAGACCATTTTACAGTTGTCTGCTCAGTGACCTGGCCTTTGTAAGGCAGCGAGGCTAGAGTTGACCTTGTTTTGATACAGACCTCACTGCTTTTGTCATGTAAATGCACCTAGTTAGCATCAGAACAACTTGTTTTACACAACAAAAGCAGTGAGGTCTGTATCAAAACAAGGTCAACTCTCGCCTCGCTGCCATACAAAGGCCAGGTCACTAAGCAGACAACTGTAAAATGGTCTATTGCACAATAAAAGAAATTGAGCCCAAAGCTCTCGAGTCTAAATGGTGGGCGTTCACGGCTCTAACAGCGTTAAGAACATTTTCTATTTTGGACGAGCCTGAGTATTAAATCAATTAACGTTGTACAATAATATTCATTTGTATTCTTTCGCTCATAACTATAAAACGTAACCTAATCAAAATCACAAAGGTACTCACATATCGGTCCCGCTTGAGCCAAGGGTTAGGAATCAAGAAACGTCGATAGTACAAGGTTGACAAGCCGGCCACGGGAAATCGAACAAAAATAACTTAAAGGAACGTGGCGACGCTTAGACGTCCGATTCTGACAAGACCAATAAAAACAGAAGTAAACATTGGGACTACGTTCGTAACTAAGGTATAAAGACATAGAGACAATTAGTAAATAATTTGTTGTGACATCTTGCAGAGAACGCTAAAGAAATTACCACGCACGGGCAACACCATTGTTTTGGCCAATAAACCTTTGCTTAGCGACGTTGCCGTTGCTGTTGCCGTTGTAGTTAGCTCTGCACGTGTACAGAGTATCAACAATCACGTGAACTTCCTAATCTCAGCCGTCTTTAAGATTTCTAAATTTTGTGACATTCGATTTTGGCGCCAAAGAAGATCGTCTACGGCAACTTCCCTGTTAAAAAGCGGAGGATTAGGTCCGAAGAACCTAGAAGTAGGCTACATGAAGAGAAAGCGCCCCTTTCGCAGTTATAGGCTCCCAAACTTCTACAAAAGAAAGTTAAAACGGGAAGATACTGCACGAAGCCGAAAGTTTGCTTCTCGGTAAACTTCCTTCGAGCCATTTTTCTTCCATCCAAACCTCTTCTCGCAGCTAATATCATTGGCTGGGTCTCCGAGGATGGGACAGCCGTGAGCAAATTATTTTTTTCTGAGGAAAATTTCAATTCTGTTTTAACGAAAGTTGGACAAAGAAAACAAATCTGCGAGGTTTTGTAACGGGAGTGAGACCCACCTTCCGCACAACTCTCGTATGTTTTTACCACTGAACTGCAAAATCCGGGAAACTCGTGTTTAGCTATTCTCGTAGACTGCTATGATCAGTAATGTCGGAAGCTTGGAGACAAAAAATTAAAAGATTCTCAGGAGTTCAATGATATTTCTTTCCTTATGTTTTATTTGAAACAAATGAAAATCAAAAGTAGTGATGTATGTTAAAAACTTAAAAGTTTTGTCTGTTCTGTGAACAAATGGCAAATTAAATTAGTCAAAGTAGAGGACCGACTAAATTACAGGCAGTCCCTTTCTTGTCCTAGCGTGCGACGCGAAGGCCTCATTTCCTCGTCATTTCTTTCCCTGATTTGCATAATTTTAACTTTTTCAATCTCGTTCATGGAGGATCAGTGGCGGATACAGACCTTGAGCAAAGGGAGAGGGGGAGGGGGCGGGGGTTTGCCTGTCTTGCCGGCTTTTCTTCCTTCTGCGATTTTTTCTTACCCAAAATAAGGGGGTGGGGAGTAGCCAGGTCACCCAGGCCCTCCACTAGATCTGCCACTGAGGATTACCTACTCCCCGTTTTTCGAGGAAAAAACAGGCAGCTTCAGAAATATATTGTATCATTCATTCGTTTATTAATTACACCATGCCGCTTGTCTGATGAAAGTTCACGGTTGTATTATTACAAACAAGACAGACGGTAAGTTAATAAATTTGCGTAAATATTCTGAATGACAGATTTAGGTAAAAGAACACCGTGCATTCAAAATACCTACACTAAAATGAAACGAGTTATTGTTTTAAGGTCTAAAACAACTGATAACGAGATCATGCCGGTGCTTGTGTTTATTGTTTAAAGAGCTGAAACGGTTTTTAAACCGCTAAGACAACTTTACTTAGACCTTGTTCTGCCAGAGTGAATTGTTGACAGGTCAGGCCGGTTCGACGGGCTTTTATTCTGTAACCAATGTACTCAACAGGTATCCTGAAATACTCACAATTAAATAATAACACATAGAAATCAAGACCAAAACATGAGAAAATACAGTTTACTTTTTTATTTAGGAAATCTTGAACCCGAAAAACCCATTTGCCATCCTGAGAGTTTCGTTACATTGCGCATGCGTATATCTGATACTAACCAAATATTAAACCAACTAGAGCGCGATCGTGTTCTATTGGCGGACAACCTCGCTTTAGAACAGTACAGAGGAACACTGTGAGTCCCTCATAGCGACTGCGAGATGCGCTTCAAAGTTAATCTTCATTCCGTTTTGTTTAAACCAAGGGGTGGCATTGAACAGATCTTGTTTAATCATGTTTTCCACCGCGCGGGGACATTCGTTTGAAGCATGTAAATTGGTGTCGTCTGCAAAGCTTAATAAGCTGCTCTCGGTTATAGCATAGGCCAAATCGTTCATAAAAATATTAAAAAGAAGCGGTCCTAATATTGACCCTTGGGGTACACCACTACGAACGACATTCCACGATGAAAAACTGTTTCCCAGTTTGACTCGTTGGTAGCGATGTGAGAGGTATAACGCTGAAGGAGGGACCATGATCTTTCATCCAGTCCGTAAAATCTAAGCTTTTCCAACAGAAGATCGTGAGGGATACAGTCGAATGCCTTGCTAAGGGTCCAGTGCAGCAGCACCAATAACGTGGCTTTGATCAAGTTTTTCTTTCCACTCTTCGGTAAGTGTTAATAACGCTGCAGAGCAGCCATGCAATTTCCGATATGCGAACGTATAATCGTGGAAAATGGTATCAAAATAACTACTCATCTGAGTATAGACAATGCGTTCAAACACTTTGTCGAATGCGGGCAGCACGGTGACAGGTCTAAAGTTTGCTTTGTCCAACACGCTGTCCTTTTTGTGTAAAGGTGTAATCTGACCATACTTCCACCCTTCGGGGACTTCTGCCATTGCAATAATAGTATTTATAAGATCACTTAGCGGTTCAGACACTGATGGTGCCGCTGCTTTGACTGCGCGTGGCGGAATTAAGTCATATCCCTGGCTTTGTTTGCCTTGATGTCGCTGAGTATTTGCCTTACTTCGTGGTAATTTGTAAAACGAAAAGTAAAGCTCTTACTGGCTATACTGTTCGTAGGTAAGCGAGAGGCATGTGACTGATGTTGGAACGGAGTGTATGAATCGATTGTTAACCTATCGGTGATATTTGTAAAATAGTCATTAAAAATCTCTGCTACTTGAGCTTGATCGATAATCGTTCTGCTATTTGCTTTTAAAATGATCAAATCGCTTTGCGCACGTTTCTTTGTGTGTAAAAGAGGACGTAGTGACCGCCAAAAAGCCCTGTAGTTTCCAGCACGTGGCAGCACAGATGATCGAAATGTTTAACAACAGACTTTTGCCTCATGGAGACCACGCGATTTCTTAACACTCGGTATGCTTCCCAGTCGTCTGTTTTCCTTTTTTTTTTTGTCAAATTTTCGTTTTAGACTGTTTCGCTTCCGAATGGCCTTTCTTATCTCCGGTGTAATAAATTTGGATTGGCCTGAAGTCGCCTTACGCTTTCTCATTCTGATGGGTGCATGATCGTCAAGCACATCGGTATACGTCTTTTGGCAAGCCCAACAGATGTCATTGATGTCTTTGAACACATACGCCACATTAAACGGCACACATCCAAGGTCCTTATTAATTAAAAGCATTCACATCGAAGCTTTTAAAACACCTGCCTTTCGTAAAAACGGTCTCTGGTTTGGATAATTTCTTGTTAAGAATGGTGTAGACCAGTTTGTGATCACTCAGGCCTGTCTCCATTGTTCCTGATTTTAATGCGAATGTCGGAGAATTTGTTGCTATAATGTCTAAGCAAGACTCTCTAGAAATTGAAATCCTTGTTGGCTCATTTATGAGATTGTCCAAGTCGTAGATGTCACAGATATCTAAGAAAGCTCGACCTTGTTTCCCGCTATCTTGTGGTTTTAGAACATCGCAATTGAGATCTCCCAAACATAACACACTAGCTCGGTTTGAAGTTGCTGCGTCTAAAATTTCGCACATGTCGCTCGTAAACGTCTGGTTGTTTACTGACGGTGGTTTGTAAACATTAAGTAAAGACATAAGTCGCTGTCCAAGCTGAATGTCGACGAGTATTGCTTCCACTGCTTTGCTTCTAATTCTCACTTGGCTTGAAGGAATGGATTTGCGAACATCAGGAGCCATAATCGGGGATGGAGATCGTAAGCGCGCGCCATTTCTAGTATTGGGGTTGTCCCCATGATATGGGACAATAATTCTATTTTTAGAACAAATTGCGCCATCGCCTGCGGCACACACGCGTACATGCTGCGAGGATTTTTGCGGATGTCGCGCGGGGGAAATGGCTTCCGAAATTCCCGAAATTTTTCATGTTTTTGGCCCACAACTCAACGCGTTTACGTCTGTTGGAATTTTGCTTAAGTATTTTCGTCGTAAGCTGCTCCAGTCTGAGTGAAGTAAGACAGTGTCGAATTTAGGTATGTTCCGCTGTAAGCTTACATATATCGCTGACCAAGTTGTGTTCTGAGGGATGCTTCTTTTACATGAGCTGTACATTACTCCACTTTAAATTTCACATATGTTGAAGATTAACAGCTTTTCCATTACACAGCGAAAAACTAGCAGGATATATTTAGATATAGCAGAGCTTCAGGACTTCATAGTTTCCTAGCTCCTCTTGCCACACGCTTGCGAGGAATTTGTCAGTCTATCGCGACCGAAAAGTAAAACAAAATAATTGCTAGTTTGAGTTTCGCTTGAATTGTAAGCAACGCTTGATGTTTCATCAAGGCCCAATAACTTTTGAGAACATATTGAAAGTTAAACTGAAAATATGTGAATAAAGCAGAAATAATCAGCAAAGTTACGATGACGCTTTCTTCAATCAACTTGGAATAACGGTTTCGATTTTGTTGATCGAGTTGTCAAAACTCCTTGTCTACTTTCATTTTCGCAGTGTAAAATTTCACTATGCTTATGTTGAAGAAAGACACATGATATTAGTAGCCCTTTTTGCGTTCGTGAAATTTGTTACAGCAGCTCAGCACAAAAAATAACGAAAGAAATCTTTGTCAAGATTTGTTTGTTTGTTTGTTTTTTGTATTTTATTGATATTTATATAAGTTTACAAATAAGAGTGACAATAACAATTGAAATTACATTTGCAGATAAAAGAAAGAAAAACTAAATAAACTAACGTGAGTACAGATGGAAAAAAAAAACGAGGAATACTATTACTAATAAGACTACTTAAGAGGAAAATACTAATACATCCAAAATACTTACTAACTATTTATATTAATGAATAAAAACTACGCTAATTTTTACTTGTTTTAGAAGAAACTACATAGACTAACGCTAGTATAGATGGAAAAAAAAAAACAAAACAAGAAATACTGTTACTAATAACACTACTTGTAAGGAAAATACTAATATACCAAAAATACTTACTAATATATTAATAAAACTACGTCAATTGTTACATTTTTTAGGCTGCCGGCCTAAATACAATTATTTGTAATAAATTTCTTCCACTTGGAGTCATGAAATGTTCGCTTGCCATTAGAATCGGAAATAACCGTTTCGATTTGATATACTGAGGAAACTTTTGCGAGAAAGATCTTTAATGACGGAGGAAATCCTTTATTTCGACAGGAGTAAATGTGTTGTTTTGCTAAGATCAACAGATGGTTGAGGAGAAAAAAGTCTACATGTCTGTTCCAAAGTCCAAACATTTTGTCAACATCTGATAGTGCTTCGATTTTTATTTCTATCGTATTTAGCCAGTTAATTAGTTCTCTCCAGAAACTGTCGGAATATTCATATTTTATTAGTAGATGTTCGATAGACTCACTTTCTTTTTTGCAGAAAGTGCACAGAGGCGAAGGTACTAGGCCAATTTTGTGGAGAAACTTGTTTGTCGCTAAATATCTATGTAATATCTTATATTGGAATTCACGGGATCTAGAATCAATAGCTACTATGAAGGGAATTCGATATATTTCTTCCCATTCCAGTGTCTCGCTGTATGTCTCTGTATACCTTAGCTGTGCAGTTGGTACACTCTCGTTCTTTGAGCGAACTTCGTTATAAATGCTCTTGGATATGACTTTATCCAAGTTTACATTGTGGCCATTTAGGTGTAACTGTGCGTTACTGGAAAACGCAGAGTTTTTTGAAAAATTATTGCAGGTTTTTAAATGTTGTCGCCACTGTGCAGGTAATGCGTCTATGATCGCCATTAGCTGAAACTTTTCTTTGGATGTAAGCGAAGAGCTTGTAATAATTTGAAACCCTGTGAATACTGCATTTTCTTTAGTCGTAAGATCCCCAAGTGTAATAATTCCTTTTCTAAATAACTCTTCGTAGAAAATGGACCTACCTTGTATACAAATAAACTTGTTGTTCCAAATCACTGTCTTGTGTATTTCTTGAGAAAGTGCTTGCTCAGTTATTCTACTCGCGCATGAATATTCTGCAAAACATCGCAGAAATTCTTCATAATAAATGGGTAAATTAATAGGCAATTTCTTTAAGTCAAAAGCACAGCGCAGAAGTAGTTTCGACCCCACATTTTTTAGGGAATGGGAAAGAATAATCTTCCAATTACTTTGTTGATCATCGGCAAATTTCTTGCAACACATGATCCTTTGGCTTTTAATAATCGATTCTACATGAGGCGCTTTTAGTCCACCTTTATCGATATCACTTACAAGTGATAAACGTTTGACTTTATCTTTTCCTTTCCAGATGAACTGGTAGAGTAATCTGTTGACTTCCATTACGGTATCTTTTTGCACACAAATTAAACTGGCTCGGTACATGAACAATGGTGTCACAATCGTCTTTACAATCTGAATTCTTCCTAGAATGGTAAGGTCCCTCCACTTCCACCTTTGCAACTTTTCTTTAATGGATTTAAGAATTTTATCAAAATTTAACTTTTTTCTTTGACTTTCATTGTAAGTAAAGTAAACACCTAAAATTTTAACCGTGTCTTTAATTCGGATGTTTTTGGAGGAAATGACATCCATTGCTGCCAAGGAGACTTGATTACCCAAAAGCATACATTCAGTTTTTTCGGAGTTGATTTCAAGTCCAGAGCACTTACTAAACAAGTCAGTAGTACAGAGAAGGGCTTCGAGAGATCTCCTGTTTCTTACAAAGGCTGTAACATCGTCGGCAAACATTTCAAGTTTAATTTCTTCCTTATCGACTTGCATCTCTTGGATATTGTTATTTTCACGCACGGAGATAGTAAGAATTTCAAGACAGATAATAAACAAATACGCTGATAGGGGGTCACCTTGTCTAACACCTCTCCGTACGTTGAATGGGCCCGTCGAAAAACCATTATTCATAACTGAACTTGTTATATTTTGATAAAAAGTCCTAATCCAACGCACGAAGGAAGGGCCAAAGTTAAAAGTTAACAGCGTTTCAAACATAAAACTTCTGTTAAGCGAATCAAACGCTTTTTTAAAATCAATTGCTAGCATAAAGCCTTTGATGATGTTGACAATTGAAAACACCGACTCGGACTTGAAAGTGCACGAACTGCACTATGCAAATGAGCTAATTGTACGCGTCAGACTTTCCTTTCAAAAACTTTTGCAAACTCACCAAACAAGCAGAAACAATAAGAAACCGTCAAAACAGGTTTTGGTTATGATGAACCATTGTCTGAGAAACTCACAAATTAACTCGATACCAGAGTAGAGAGTTTTCTTGCTATATTCTTAAGTCAGAACAAACGCAAAAACATACAAGTAAGCTTACGACTAGCGCGAGCAGATCTTATTATTCGTTCCCAGCGCGAGATCGAAGTCTTGTTTTCGACCCTGAAAAACCCACCTTTTCCGTTAGCTCAGAGCATAAAACTACATATAAGCGCCCTGGTTCGTATTACCTGCCTTATTCCCTGCCATCGCTGTGAAAAATACGCAAGAGAATCTCTCAACTCTCACCATTTGATCGCGCAACGTGACAACATCCACGCGAGAGCCCCCGACATGTGCGTGAATCCGCGTGGATATATGACGTCAGGATGGCGCAATTTGTTCTAAAAATAGAAAAATTGTCCCATATCATAGGTACGCGCGAATCCTGAGACTTACGGTCTCCGTCCCCGATTATGGCTCCTGCGAACATATAATAAAATACCTCCACCGCCTTTCTTGCGATCCTTACGGTAACATTCATATCCTTTGACTGCGAACTGGGAATCTGGAAATGATGCATCTATCTTCGTTTCTTGTAGACACAAAATGTCGAACATTTCGATCCAGTCCTGAAGTTCACAGAATTTTCCGGCGAGAGCGTTTATGTTGAAACTTCCGATAATAAAGTTCTTATTTGCATATCCGTGCAAAGTGTCGAAGAAATCGCTATTCGCATCGTTTAAATGCCCATGATCTGAAAGTTCGCTTGAATTAAACGAATCGAAGAAGGAATCGCTAAACTGTGGTAGAGAACAAGTCAAACATTTCCAGTCTGCTTGAAAGTTGTGAAGTTTTTTAGTGTCGTCCCTTCGTAGCCCCACACACTTGCCGTGATAGCTTCTTTTGCAGCCTTTGCACAATATGGCCGCCTGATTCTTCCTGACAGTCTTGTCGCAAGAAGAACACTTCGGCTTTGCGGTCGGGCGCGGGTTTGGCTCAATATCGTGATGTAGGGCAACATCTGAAATCCATAAGCACATGTATCCATGTTTGGTCCATTTGGTTTGAGCTGTCCTGATTCTGGACTGGTTTTGAGTCGTCGCTCGCTTGAAGACATTCGGTTTGTTCGACAATACGGCGCTCGAGTTTAAACTCTCTAATGAGAGATATATTATTATTAGTGAATTCTTTTCGACACCGGTTTTCCATGACACAAAGATACAAAATAAGAATATAGCAGAAATAAAGCGATTTAAGCGACTCACTTGCATGTCCTCGACCAACTTCATACTAAAAAAAAAAAAGATTGAGTGCGCCAGACAGTCTGAACTGTTGCACTGGCATGTCATAAGTTTACTCTTTTTAGAAAATATTCGAGAACAGATATGTTGTCAAAGTCAATCTCCTGCGCTAAGTAAAAGCATTTTTGCTTGGGAGCATCCGTAGTGATATTTAGGAGAGGTGGAAAAGAACATAGCATAGCCACTTATTAATCATCAGTAATAACATTCTAATCACTTTCGATCTTATTATTTTGCTTATTAGCTTACAGCTGTGCATACCGGTACAGTTCAACTGCCTTTCTGTTTTCTTTGGTTAACAAGCCAGGCTGGGGGCCAGTAACATTCTCGTCACCTGGAATTTATGATGCTTACAATACCTACAGCTGCTACAGTTATGGACCAACCTTTGGCGGAGGACACGATTTTTACATTGCCAGTTCCCACTCAGGATCTTATTCAAACCTTGGATATAGCTATAAGCCACCAACTGGCCACAGTTATGGAACCTCATTCACCCAATCATTCCTGGCAGGCGGTTACTCCTTCTTACCAGACGAAGTTGAAGTCTTCTACGAAACAACTTAAAACAAATACTGAATTTGAAATCGTCGATTGGCACAAGTAGATCAACTCCATTAGCTTGGGAAAATAATTGCGATTTAAATACTATACTGTCAAAGAAATCTCATTTGACCAGAATTTTAAATTGTTTCAGTGTTTGTTGATTAAGTTCTGAACAATTTATTAAAGATTCCAACAGAACATTATTTTAGGCTTTTGAAAATAATTACGTTATAACAGTGAAAAATTATAGCTGAAAGAAATTCTATTTGATTTGTAAATTAATTAGTTACAGTTTAAGATGAAAATTGCGTAGCTGCGCAAACAAATATTGTTTGATTAACAATCGGGTCATTTTTAATTTGTGGATCATATTTTGAACAAGCCGAAAAACAAATAGCTGCAGAATGGGATAAGTAGGCGAAAAAAATCAATTAAAATCGTAAGTTGGCAAAGCAATACTATTTGCCGGATTAGGAATTGGTTAGTTTGTTTGTTGATTTAGTGGCTGAGCAAGCCATTAAATGTTAAATTTGATTGTTAGCTTTTTTAACTCTCTCCGCGGCTCTGCTATCACAAATAGGTTATTACATATGACGACCAACACTACAGACAATAATTTGTGCATGTGTTTGTTTGTTCCTCGTTTTAAGATCCTCGCATAACACAATTATCAGCTTGTGAAAATATAAATTTCAGTTCAAAATTATGGCTGAGTAAAAATAGTCTTTTTGATCAGTAATTTGTTTTTTTCTTGACTAATTTAATGCTGCACAAGTCAAAGAGGATACCCTCAGCCCATAACGCTTCAGCAATTTAGGCGCCCACTACAAAAATAATTTGAAGCTGGCCTTAAAGCAATGTCTATCTGAAAATGTGTGGCATTGGAGACAGGTGCTCTAAATAGCGTGACATTGTGCTATGAAAAGCTTGACACCAGCGAGACGTAAATCTGAATAGCGTGACAATATCAACAGAGTAACCTTTATAGACGCTGATCTGAATAGCGTGACATTACCCGTGATCTGACAATAGTGTCACTGCTGATAAGTAGGCGTTGCACGGACGCTTTTGAGTCACGAAAGGCAACAAGAAGTCGACGATGCCTTTCGATAAAAAAAGAAAAAACAAGTTGAAAATGCACACAACAGTGCCTTACAAGTCCATGGGGGAGTCACGTGCACTTTTGGTCACCGTCCTTGTGCTGGAGTAAAAGCATAAGCACTGTAACATAACAAGAAAATATTAATCGATTTTGTGGGGAGGAGTTGTAACCAACGATTTGAATTGTCTTATCAAGATTTTTTGTGGTGGCTTTTGCAATACTCTACTAAACTCTACGAATACAGTGACACTAGTAACATAAGGCGGAGCAAGAGTGGGTACTTATTTCAAGAAAAGCAAAATATTTGTGACATTCTGTAGACCACTACGCAGACGCTCTTTGTGTTCGTCGCGCAATTTTCCTAGCGAGCGTGGCTAGACGGTTCTGTAGCTTTTTGTACTTTCCGAGATGGCATTGCCCAATAGTTCTTGTATTTCCGCGTTAAATTGCGACCAAATCTGTTGCTTTTAAAAAGCCATTTATTTTTTTCTGACGGAACTTAAGTTAAGCGCCGAACGTTTTAAAGGTAAGATCACACGTAAAAAGAACTGGTAACTGAGATTCAGTGAGACAATCAGAAGACTAGAAATTCCGCATTATCCGAGGATAAGTTTTTAAGAAATACCAGATAATCAGCCCATAAAGCTTGATAAAACTATGGCGAAGCTAAATTAATCAGTGTTAAATGGCGAAAATGTTTTCCTGATGCCTCCCTGTAAAACTCAACTGCTTCGCATCTAAAATCGCCTCACTGACTAAACAGTGATGTTAACAAAAATTCCGATCATATTTATCCCAATAATAGTCCCTTTCTTTCGGAAATACCGGTAGATCTTTGTAACTCATAATTTTAATTTCTGTTATAGGACTTTAATGTATATTATTTTTAGATAGTTTTAGTTAGGTGTCCCCTATTAGCAGTGGGGATTCTCCACTGCTGGATGTATTTGCCACGTTAATAAAGTCGTTATAATAATAATAATAATAACAATAATAATAATAATAATAGTAATTATTATTATTTTTTATTTTATTATTATCATTATTTCATTATTATTTTTATTATTTTTATTTTTATTATTATTTTTATTATTTTTATTTTTATTATTATTATTATTTTATTATTATTTTTATTATTTTTATTTTTATTATTATTATTATTATTTTATTATTATTTTTATTATTGTTATTATTATTATTATTATTATTATTAAAGATTCGCACAGCAATTGATGATATTGAAGCTGGTTTCGTCATTGGCTCCGGGCAACAATAAGTTGCCTAGGGAAGCCAAGAAACACCCCTTGTTTGCTTTTTCTCTTCTTTCTACATCTCCAGCACCTTTCTAAGAATTCTTGCCGACCCCAACAATGCACATCTCTGGATCAGTCCAACAGGAATGCCCACCTCAATGGCTCTCAGACTGTCATTCAATCTCAGTGGTATTGATCCCAAAGCTCCCACTACCACTGGAATAACCTTTGTCCTCACACCCCACATTTTTCGAACTTCTCTTGCTAGATCTTGATACTTTTCAACTTTTTCATCTTCCTTCTCTCTCACCCCATTATTATTATTATTATTATTATTATTATTATAATTAAAATAGGTAGAAAAGACCAAATTAATTTGACCAAAAATTTTCCAAACCAATCGTAACATCAGCTGCTTACTTCTGGCCTACGTGTCGCCTATGTGGCAGTACTCACCCCACGAGCTGATTCGGCTCCAGCCTGGCTCCAGTCGTCTTCACTACATCTTCTTGCGCTGTGCCGCGCGCTGCTTGAAGAGGACTGGGGACGAGTTAACCTTTCGAGGTAAAACGGATGGTGTAGGACGTGAAGTTAGACTGCACTCTTTCGACATGTACAGATTAAAATGCACAGTGAAGACAAACTCTCTGTGATCACTTTCAAACGGTCTACACCTCGGCACAGCAGCAAGCGAAGGTGTTTTACTAAATTATTTCCCTATTTTTCTAAAACAGCTGATTACGTTCGTTGGATTCCCCAGTTCCCATAAAAACTTTTGTATCAAAGTTGATCGCAATTTCACCAACTGAACACCCGGGCTGGGAGGGGAGGGGGGGAGACTCCCATGTAAAGAGGTCGGGGACGCTCGTCGGGAAATTTGAATTAAACCACAAAAAGAAACCAGCCCGGGCAAGGCTCGAGCAAAATCTAACCCTAAAAGATACGATTGAAATCGGAAATAAGAGGGTTTTTTACTATTTCCTCTTGCGCGTCCTAAAAGATGCTTTGATAGCTTAAAATGGTGGCGTTTCGTCCTGACGAACCTAAGTGGGACCAAAATCTGTGATTTATACCCCTAAGCGAGATGATGAGCATCCCCGATCTTTTCACATGGGATTCCACCCCCGATGCTGAACTGTGCTCATGAACATACGAAACATACGGTTTGCGATCTAAATCAAAATTTTCCTTCGTTTCATCCCATAGCTGAAATAAAAATCTGGAACAAAATTAGTCAATAAGATTCGATGGAATTTGGCTGTTCGAAGCGCTTATGCAACGCAGAGCGTTCGGCGGGCAATCAAAACAGCCTCTCGTTTGTGATATGTTACGTTACCAATTGAACTTTATCAGATCGCTAATCACAAAGAAGTACAACACTGAACGCGGAAAAGCATCTTCTCCAGTGGATATAAATCTTACTGTTTGTTATATTCAGAAAAATTTTCACATTATTCGCTTCAACTTGTGCTTAGGAAATGAAGGATTACTCTAGGGATTAGTAAATTGTCACCATGCACAGGTAATCTACATTTTTCACACGATAATTTGGGGACGAGGTTTAGTTTTTTTCAGTTTCTTTGAAAATTTTTGAACTTTATTTAGTTGCTTCAACAGATGGAAACCTCAAATGAGCCGAGAATATGATGCTATTGGGATCCACGAAGAGAATATTAAGAGGTGGGCGGAAAACGAAATATATTTGACTATGAAAAGGTCTTTTGCGATGGACTGTTTAATGAGCGGCTGTTAGCTTGCCAGTCGAATGAAGAAAAATTGCTGCCATCAGTACCAAGCTGGGAACGTCCCAATTAGCTATAGTTTAATCAAATGTCATCTTACGATGAAATCCGATAGAAAATCGAGCAATTTCAGTTTTCAGTGGACAAAAACCTTGTACCAGAATAATTTTAGGTATTTTACAGTCCTTTCTAAATTTCCTAAACCTAAAAATATAAATAGCTGCCTGAAATAAAACCGGAAACAATTTCCCATGGAAAATCAAGAAAATAAGTTTCGAAGTTCAAGGAAAGTGGGCAAACACAGGTACAATTTTCATCATCAGTTTTATTTCACCAGCACTTTCATGCGTTTGATATGAACTTCAAAATTTGTTTTCGACATCTGATTTGGTGTTGTGGAAAATGATAATCTTTTTTTGAGAAGATGTTCAAAACAATCGCAAAGAAGTTTGCAATACAATGTAAATAATCTCGGTACAAAGTTTTTTTACCCTTGTTTCTTGAACTTGCGTTGGATTCCTTCTTAAACTGATGAAAGGAAAAGAAATGCGAGAGGAGCCTTCAGGTTCAGCGTTCGACTTGCTTGGTTAAAAAAAAAAAAGGAGCGATGCGAACTTTCGCACCAAAAAACTCAGTCTGCATTCATCACATTCGATTCAACAAACGAAAAGGAAGCAAGTATAATGGGCTTCAAATCATGTTCCTTTTTCTGCATCTGCTGAAACAACACTCTTATCCGACTCTTATCATGTAAATTTCAGTGCAATCGCTCTTATAAGTCACATGTTATGTGTTATTGCGCAGTCGACTTGGAAATAATCTCACCTGTTTTGGATCAGAGAAACTGGCACGGAGAGGGATTTGCCGAGTATTAAATGAAAACACGGAAGGTAAGAACTAATTGAATCCATTTGCTAAAGTTTTATGAAGCAATTTTCTCTAAAGGGGCATTTATTGCTTAGATATTTAACTTGCACGTGAGTTTATCTTCAACGGTTAGCGTTATATGATTTTTATCCTTCATTAATATTTCGCCGAAGGCAAAATGTGGTCAAATTGTTTTATTATGACATTGAAACGACCAGTGACACATGGGTAACGGCGTTCAATATAGAAACTGAAATAGTACAGAAATTTGTCGCTAAGAAAGTTCATAAGGGATAACTAGACAAAGATCGATAACCTTTTCGAAACGCCACAACCCATTGAAGCCTTGTCCACACTACGGCGGAGAAATTTGAAAACGGAGGTTTCACTCTGAAAATACATCAAATGTTTTCCGTCCACTTTACACGGGAGAACTTTGAAAAATTAACAATTACCAGTCATTTTGGATTTGTGTTTGACGAAAACTCGGTCAGAGAAATTACATTGTTATTGTGACGCCATCGTTTTCGAAAAGCTCCGTTTTCAAAATGTTTTCCGTCTACACTAAAACGCAAAGCTGCCGTTTTCAAATTTTTCCGGTTTGAAGAGCGTTTTTGAAAAGTTCCGTTTTCGTGACGGATCTCCAGTAGTGTGGACGTGAGGCCTAAACATAGAAATAAAGCTGCGTTTTAGTGTGAACAGGGCGTTAGCTGGGGATTCATAACTTATATTTTGTTTTTGTATTTTCGATCAAAGGGAAATTGTTAAATCAACCCAAAAACTGATATGCATGCTTACCCTTATTCTAATTTTAAGACAACCGAATTTTCATTCGTTTGAAAATAAATATTCGTAGGTTCAATTCCGTTCAGTCAACTTGCAATTTGCGCTTCGCTAAATCAATCTGCAATGAATATATTAATTTTAGGAGGAAATAGTTTTTTTTTAAATCTCAGAAATTGTTTAAGAATTTGATCGAAGAAAAAGTAAGCAATATATATATATATATATATATATATATATATATATATATATATATATATATATATATATAAGCAGTGTAAAAATGGTGTACCAAACGATGAACTCCCAGTAAGAGGATCCAACGGATACAATGTCTCTACGTAAATTTGTAGTTTAGTGTACGATGTGGCGAAGAGACCAACTCTTGACTGCTCTGGACGGCTCTGGACGAGTTTAATGTACAACGTTTCGGCCGTTCGGCCTTCTTCAGGTTAAAAGTTAAAAACTAAAAAAACTATTTACAATGGTTGCGATTTACAGAAACACCGACTTATATACAGAGCAGTAATATTATGATTGAGGTTACGTAATACAACAAAGGTCTAAATTACAAGGTGAAAAAGGATTAGACAATCAAAGACAAATACAGAACTATGGGTGACATGTGAATACAAATAAGGTGAATACAAATGAGTGACAAAGACTAGAGAGAAAAAATCTAACTTAATTAGTAGTGTTTACTCTGAAGTAACAAGCTCCCCATTGAAGGCCTCTGAATGAATGTAATTAGGTAAAAATCATAACAGGATCCTAGGAAAGGGCCATTAAACTACAGTAATAATTTCCCTTCCAAAGCCCGTGAATGAAAAGCCGACAACAAACATAACAGAATCCTTGAAAAGAGCTCTTGAACTTAGAAATAAACAAATAACAAAAATGATAACAGAATAAAATTAAAATGCGTCATATTGGAAAAGTGGCAAATCACAACTACTCAATTGTAGTAATTAATGCGGTGTCTTGATCTAACTTCCCGCCGTTTGTTAAGACCATGAGGATTAAGGGTAAACAATTGCGCGGTCCAATAAGCTTCCCTAGTGAGTAATAATTGTTCAAGATGTAAGGAATTTTCAAAAGACCTAATTTGTTCAATGATGATGAAATTGATTTGAGAAATTTCATGTTCAGAGTTATTAAAGTGGATGGCCAATTCGCAAGTTCTTTTGTTCTTCAGCATGTTCGACTTGTGGTTACGAAATCTTACTTTAAATTCAGTCGAGGTGGAGCCTACATATTGCAGATTGCATTTGGCACAAGTGGCTAAATAAATAACATTTTTTGACGAACAAGACAGCTTTTGTTGAATGGGATATTGACGACCAGTTGCCGAACTTTGAAATTTCGAAGCTTGAATTAAATAGTTTTTACACAGATCGCACTTCTTGTTGCATTTTGAACAACCTCCGTTTTCTTCTCTTTGATTTCTACTGGGGGCTACCCGGAATTTTGATGGCGCCAACATCTCCTTAAGATTTTTCGTTCTACGATAAGCGGGAAATATCGACTTGGATGGAAAAATTTCTTTGACTTCCGGTGAGGATTGTAATAGATAAAAGTGCTTTTTGATAACTTTTTGGATATCTGGCAAAATTGGATTGTAGTCGAGCACCAATGGAAAAACTTTCTTTGCCGGCTTGACCTTTTTCCTCAAAAGTTCGGCTCTTGGTATACTAAGAGCTTTGTCGAACTGTTTATCAACAAGCTCCGCTGGATAATTTTGCGATTTCAAATACCCTTTGTATTCCTTACATCTATTTTGTAGAAAATCGTCAGTAGAACAGGGTTTACCTAGGGTCTACCTAAGTTACTGGAATTCACTGATTATATTAATGGTTCGTATCCTACTATCAAATTCGAATTGGTTTACTCGGACAGTCATTTGAATGTCCTTGATCTCACGCTGCATTTTCGTGACGGGTTTATTAGCACTGATGTTTATGCTAAACCCACCGATAGCCACCTCTATCTACCTTTTTCGAGTTCACACCCCTCACACTGCAAAAGAGCAGTTCCCTTTGGGGTAGCTTTAAGAATCAAACGCAACTGTTCTACTGACGATTTTCTTCTTCGCCACATCGTACACTAAACTATATCTATCTATCTATCTATCTATCTATCTATCTATCTATCTATCTATCTATCTATATCGAAGACGTTCTTTGTTTTTGTCTCGAAATTGAAGACTTTAAGAAGAAAATGATCTTTATTTCCAAGGGAAATAAATAATTTTATGCAACCTGCCCCGCGATTAGCTTCCCGAAAGAGTCAAATCCGGGACTTCTACGTGCTCATATTTAGGCATTTGAGCATCTGGTTGCAGGCCTCTTCGGTGCAGAACAAGTCTTTTCCCACCCACTTTACCGCTTCCATTTTTGGCGCATTATCCGCGGGACATTATAACATACGTAGTGTCACGTAAGGCTTGTTTGCCGTCACCTTTGATAAGAAAAGGCACTCATTTCCAGTTCTTATGCAACTGGATATGATCTTGACAATAAACGGCCACTTAACTGAGTGTCCAAATTATGGCAAATAGTTGTGTCAGTTTAATTTTCTTCCCAGCAAACTGAGCTTAACCTTAGCTATGCACATTGTAAAATACAGTCCTTAGTAAGGGAGCAAGGAGTATGAAAGAGAAAACTTGGTGAACAATGAGTAACGATTTATGCAGCGAATGAATATTGATTTATCTTTGTACTTTGTTAGCCTGGGCCACACTAAGAATATATTTTTATCTTCTTTCCTTAACAGGGTATGATAAATATATCTTACGCTTGACTTAATAGCTGAAAGGCGCACTGGGCAAGAATTAAATGAGAAGTGGGGGATCCCCACGAGATTACCTTCGGGCGAGATCCTACGAAATAATTCTTTCGCGAATCCCACGAGATCACTTTCACGAAAGGGCCTACGATATCACTCTAAAGCGAGTTCCCACGAGATCACTTTCACACGAGGACCTACGATATCACTCTAACGCGAGATCCCACGAGATCACTTTCACACGAGGACCTACGATATCACTCTATTACGAGATCCCACGAGATCACTTCCACGCGTTCCACGCGAGGAGCTACGATATCACTCAACGCGAGATCTTGCGAAATCACTTTCACGGGAAGACCTACGATATCACTCTTACCCGAGATCCCACGAAATCACTTTCACGTGAAGAACTACGATATCACTCAAACGTGAGATCTCACAAGATCACTTTCACTCGAGGACCTACGATATTACTCTAACGCGAGATCTCACGAGGTCACTTTGGCGCGAAGAACTACGATATCACTCTAACGCGAGATTCCACGAGATCACTTTCACGCTTGGGACTACGATATCACTCTAACGCAAGATCCCACAAGATCACTCTCACGGGAGGACCTACGGTATCACCTTAACGCGAGATCCCACGAGATCACTTTCACGCGAGGACCTACGTTATCACCCTAACGCGAGATTCCACGGTATTACTCTTATCGTTCGACAACATCATGACCATGAATGACTCAAAATCAACCATTAATTTTTCCAACAAGAACCTTGTTGCGTATGGCTGCTCCTACATATCCATGTTCAGCACATGGAATCCTGATGACGCTGTTAGCATAATCACCACATACGTCATCACAGTTGTCGCGTGTCCTTTAACAATCTTGTTTAACACGCTGATCATAATGGCGGTCGCAAAAAACCAATCACTGCAAAAGAATCACAACATTCTCATATCCAGTCTGGCTGCTTCGGATCTCTTAGTTGGAGCAGTCTCGCAACCTCTCTGCATTGTGCGTGGCGCGTTTGATTTTCATCTGGATAATCCACCAGAATTTCTCTGCACGTTGGACTTGATGATCATATTTGTATTGTATGCTGCAAGCTGCACTTCTGTTTGCCATTTAATGGCCATAGCCTGGGAGAGAAACACAAGGATCAGTGAAGATATGAACTATCCAACAGGTGTGACGCGAAAGCGTATAAAAATGTTAATTTTTGTATCATGGATATCAACGTTTGTCTTCGTCTCCCCAGGCCTCCTGTATTCAGCTGGAGTTAATCACAAGTACATTACGCCCTTGGATATTTCTATCGTTGTCATAGTTATCATTTTATTATTTCTCATTGTCTATTGTTACATCTCGATATATATCAAAATACGCAAACTAAAACGTTACCCTACTAATGCGAACATCTCCCAAATGGCAATGGCTAAGTATGAAAAACGAATTGCAGTCACTACTGGATTGTTGACTACGGCCCTATTGATCTTCCACACTCCATTGATCAGTATGATTCTGTTCAAGGACTTTTTCCCTGTTCTCGGTGGGAGTTCCTTTTTCTTCTGGTCAATGACACTGACCGAGTTAAACTCTCTTGCGAATCCACTGCTGTATTGTTGTAGAAATCGCCAAATGAAGCACGCAATGCTTGAACTGCTTGGAAGGGAAATAATAGAAATCAACAGAAATGCAATTCACCCAGCTAACAATATCCAACTACAAGACGCACGACTATACCACGTGCATGAGCTTGCACAAGTGGTAGAGCGAGATTAAGTTTCAGGGATAATAGCTTAATAACTTCAACAATTTACTATGTCCATACTACGTCGGAGGAATTTGAAAACGCAGCTTTATTTCTACGGTTATAGGCCTACCGTCCACACTAATCCGTCACGAAAACGAAGCTCTTCGGATTAAAAATCGCTCTTCAAACCGGAGGAATTTGAAAACACCGGCTTTGTGTCTTAGCGTGGACGGAAAACATTTTGAAAACGGAGCTTTTCGAAATCGATGACATCGGGATAAACATGTGATTTCCCTGACCGAGCTTTCCTGAAACACAAATCCAAAATGACTGGTTATTCGCCTTAATCACAGTCCGCCATGTTGGATGCAACGTCACCATTTTTCGCATGAAAGCGAGGCCACGCGTGTTGAAACATCATGGCTGAGTCAGCGAGTACTTTGATTTCTTCAGAGTTTTGGTACTGCAATCTGGTGGACATACCGACAACAATATTTACCTGTGACAGTGACAGTGTATATTGGCTCCGGGAAGTCTACAACAACAGGAGAGGATGACAGTTCCGGTTGGACCTCCATAGAACTTTCCTCACCAGAAGCTTGGCCGAAAGTTGATTCTATGGATTAAAATGAAAAACATAAAAATACTTCTGATTATTTTACGATTTTAACTAAGGAATGTTTAAAGAAATATCGACAACAATATTTACCTGTCACAGTGACAGGGGACGATGGCACGCTTACATCAAACAATCGCACTCGTGCACGCGGTGGTTCTCGCTTTGTCGGAGATTTTCTTTTCCTGGGTGATCTTGACCAGCAAAAAATACTCGGAACTGCATGCTTCTCCAGAACACGCTTCCCTGTTAAAGTTGTCTGAAAATCCGCTTCCTTAAAGTGTACAGAACATACCTGGACACTTTTGCCCACGTCTCGCCGTATTTTGACAACCCACTGCTTTCGAATGATTTCATCACTGGGAAATTGGTGAAAGGTATGATTTGGAATATTTTTAGCGCGATTATATTTACATTTCGGCACGCAACAGTGATCTCCGTTGGGCATGATTGCAGATGATCGCCTTGTCTCCTCGATCGCCGGAAGTTGACTTTACACGCGTGGCCTCGCATTGGTGTCAAAAGTACATGACGTCAATCCAAGATGGCTGCTGTGCGATAAAGGCGAATTGTTGCGTTTCTCTGTTGCTCTGGTGCAATGTGGACGGAAAACATTTGATGCATTTTCAGTGTGAAATATCCGTTTTCAAATTACTCCTGCGTAGTGTGAACGGCGCCTAATTATAAGTAAAGGTTATTTATCAATTTCCTGCACTTAACAAGTCGCCCAAACGTTACCCGAGCAAACGAATCCACTTTGTCATCGTTAGGATGGTTTCAAATTATTGTTTTCTCTTAAACTATAAACCAAATACGAACTATATACACTAAGTTGCCTGCTCGACTGAATCTACTAAGTGAACCAAACAACACATTACCAAAAACAGCCGCAACAAAAACAACAACATCAACATCAACATCAACAGCAACAACAACAACAACAACGACAACAAGCGTGGTTATCCCGAAAATGACTCGTTTCGTGAAACAGAGAGAATTACCGGAAACTATCCCTTCGTTTACTGTTGTGACATCCGTAAATATTTAGTACGTATAGAACAGTTTTCAATTGAGCGTCTTAACACCAAAACCAAAATAATACCTCTAGCCAATCACAGAGGATACAGACATTAAAGCGAACCAATCAAAACTCGAAGTAATTCAGACATGTACCTGACGCAAATCGCGGGTAAAGTGCGAGCGAGCGAGTCACGATTGATTTTGGTTTTACTTCTGATTGGATTAAAAATTGGGGAGAGGTTTTTAAGCCAATCGTGTAGCATAGCGATGCAAAGCCAATTGCTTTTCGAAACTCAAATGAAAACCACTCTAGCATAAAGAAATATAGATTACGGGTAGTCCCTCTTTCGCTTAGTCCGTCGTGCGTGACGCGAAAGAAAACTGCGAGAAAAAAAATGGCCTCGCGAAATACTGCCATTGTTTTCTCGCGGTTTTCTTTCGCGTCACGCACGGCGGACTAAGCGAAAGAGGGAATACTTGTAGTCTAGAAGAATTATTTAATATAATGCTTGAAATTTTCAGTGATATGAATTTACAATCATAAATTATTAATGATACCGAGTAATTAATTAACAAACAAACCGAATAGACAAGGTTGCATTTTCAAGTACAAAGCCTCAGGGGTTCTGGTCATGACTAGTATCTGTTAGAGTTGTCACCTTCAGAAGACAGATAAAGAGGGCAAAGTAGAGATACTGAAGCGATACCAGATCAATATCTCAAATGATAGCTTCTTTAAAGTAAGTCACGGACGAAGGCATTCAAATTCAGGGTAAAGTAATTTCCATTTAATAGTGCCGACACTAAGCTTTTCACTTGATGAATATTTTTGCAACGAGTAAATTACAGTGCAGTTTTTTTAGGTTAACGTTTGGTCAGACTTTACAGTGTTTCATTTGATTCACTGAGCGACAGTTTTATGTGGTATTAGGAGCAGGAAGGAAATATTAATCAAATCCACTAGCCTCAACATCAGCACTGACTGAACTAATATTTGCTAAAATAATTTGACAATGAGGTAAGTCAGTCTGGTGAGACTGGTTTCAACATGAAGCCCATACGCAGAAGCAGTAAGGTGCCATTCAGTAAGTGGCACCTTGTATTATATTAAGAAATTATAAATAGATGAACGGGTATTGTATGAGTAAATGTCGTGTGGTCCCTTTTCAGAGGTGGATCCAGTATTTTTCAAGGGAGGAGGAGGTGGGTGGTACTTTGGGGTTGTAACGTAAATAAGGCATGCCCCCAAAATGTTATAATTTGAGAATTGGAACCTAATTTAAAATTGTTACTCCACAAATACTAGCAATACCACAGAGTATAAATTACAATGAGGTAACTGTCCAGAGTGTTTCCCTTCATCTCTGCTATATTATTTATAATTTATTTAAATTTTTTTATTTTTTTGCTTCTTCAAAAAAAGGTGGGGCGGGGGGGGGGGGAGAGTTGGTTATCCACCCCCTCCCCTAAATCTGCGACTGCTTTTTTTGTGCTCTATTAGCTGAACAATCCACACCCGCAGCAAAACTAAAAGTGTAACTGTAATAACAAAAACTTAAGTTTGATCAACGCGGTCGAAAAGTCTACGAGTTTATAATTAACGTGAACCCTTTTTAAGGTGGCTGACAACAGTTTCCAGCACTTTCCAGCAGTTATCAGTTTGACGGATCAATACTACCACTCTTTATCAATGTGTCAATGATCATGTTACAAGTATTGTTAGTATTACCCATGTTACAACACTACGATCTTAAGCATTGGCACCACACAAATGCCCAATCACCGGTGAACAAGTTTTGCGCATATTCCTGTCCTAATAAGTTGCCATGGCAACAGTAAAACTTTGTTAAAAAGATCCTCAACGTAAGCTTCAAATGCTTAAATCATAGGAAAGAGCTCAATGACCCAAATTAAGATTCCATAAAAAATGAGTGTCAACGTGCGTTTGCTTGAGGCACAGGCCCTTAAAGCTAAGTTAAGGGTGTTTCTAACGGATTGCACTGTTCCTATGGTAACCTGTTATATAAAAAATAATACAGAATTTCTTTACCAATGATTGGGTGTTAGTATGACTTTATTATTATATCATCAATTGTTAAAGAGTGGCAGTATTGATCCATCAAAGTATGAGTGAATCTGATGGAAAGAGCTGGACATTGTTGTCAGCCGCCATAACTTACACTGTTTTTAATTGAATGTCAAGTAACAAACAAATCAGTATATTACATGTATTAAGTCTTTTGAAAAAGGAGCCAAAAGCGTTGTTACTTGTTAGCAGCCAGATTTCAAATAGACTAAGCAATAACAGTAACAGTAACGTAACAGTAACCATAACTTCATTCATAGATAATTGAATCATAGGCCTGGCGACTACTATTTTTACTTTAATTGGCCAAAAAAAAAAAACAGAAGAATGAAATAGAAGTCATTTTCATTTGGTGAAAAAAAAAAAAAAAAAGAATATAATATGAAATGTTCACCAACCTGAAGAGTATTTTTTTTTATGAAGTGTTTGAAAAAAAATATATATATGAGTCAGTAAGAAAAGAAGTAAGTATCAGTATCAGTAAGAAAAGAAGTACAGTTAAGGACATTTAGAGCTGGGCATATTTCAGAAACTTAACTTGCTCAAGAAAACCAACATTTAAGGATGCGTTCCTCTAAAAGGAAAAAGGGATTAGGATTTATAACCAAAGATTACTCAGATCGTGGTGCATCAAAGGAACTGATAAATCCACCCGAAACAAACTGATTCATAGGTTCCTTTCCTGCAACATGATCCAAGTGACCTCGGATCATCATTTTAATTCCTAAGGAACGCCTCCCCCCTTTTAAAATTTAGTTTTGCCGATCAAATTAATCATGCTTGTTAATTGTTTGTATTCAACGCTTACGACAAATCCAATGTATATGAATCTGTTCAGAGATGAAAGGAAACTGAAAAAAAGCTGCTTTATTGACACTCGAGGTAGTCATAGTGACCGGCTGCAGACGAAAACTCAGAATACTGACACGATTTTATTTTTAACGAGTTTCAGCGAGGAATTGGCATCACGCTACACAGCAAAATAAAATTAACCGCCACGAAATTAAAAGGACCTTCACATTACCTTGGGATTTAGTTGGCAACCCCAGAAGACACACTGAACCTGGCAGAGGGAGAAAAGTACACGGATGTCAGATCAATACTCTTGCATGATAGCTGCCTCAACGACAAAAGTCGTGTGACGAATATATTTAATGGGACGAAGATACTTATTAAGCTCAAGGCGCAAATTAATGTGCCCAATCTCGCGAAACTTAGAACATGCGTTCAAAGTAAGTATTTTCACACTGAAGAAACTGCATTGAAGGCGTTTATTGAGCTTGGTTTAGAGACTTTCCAGATTAAGGTTGTATGCACTATCTTTAGTGAAGAGGAAGGATTATTCATTCCATTGCAATCAACATCAGCTCCTGAACTGATAACTTCAAACAAAATTTGTCACTAAGGTAAGCCTGTTACTTGTCGCTATATAACTGAAAATTATTACCTTTCCTGTAAATTAAAGCTTTTCTGAAGCTCAGTAGTCCGCCATTCCGCCAACAGGCTCAACTTTCGACCATCAGCGTTAGTTCAGGAAACAACTGATGAAGTGAAACTGAACTACCGAACAACAACAACAACTGAAAGTGTGAGCCTTTTTTTTTTTTTATAAAGACGCTCATTTTGATTTGTTTTCGAGCTGCAGAAAACAAATCAACAAAAGCGAATATCGGATTATAGTGGGATAGGAACCTTACAACATGGATACTGATCGAAATGATTACTTGATAATGATTTTCTCCTCCCAAAAATCAAAGTTTGTCGATTCCTTTTGAAGTATAATCATTTTTATGACGGTTTTCAGTTGTTTTCGAACCACTTGCCTAAGACTTGCCTCAGACTTGTCAAAATCTAGCTAGCCACTGTATAGTACTCAATTTCTCTTGGTTCTCGATGTTGCGGTTTTTAATAGTTCTAATCATCGCCTGCTGTGACGTTTTCCTTCCTAAGAAATGGCTGAAACATTTCTTTTTTTCGCAGAAAATTACTCTTCTCCTGAAATGATCTATTAGTAGGTATGGAGATATTGTTCCAATAATCCTCAAGTGGTGTTATTAATATTGATGACTTCACTGACGCAATTAACCACAGCAGTGGAGTAATATGTAACAACTTTAATATAGGCTGCTAATAAGTTTGATAAACGTGTTTTAGAAGAGTACACATTACATTACTGGTTTCATTAACTGGATGAAAACGAAAACAAATCCCTAATACCTTGGTTATATAACTGAAAATCTTGCTCCAACAGAGACCGTCATGATCGACGGCATCTAGCAATAAAACTGTTTCCCGCCAAAAGTCTCCGAGCGGCAAACATTACTAAATCGTCATAGAGTAATAGTAAATCTATTCATGTTTTGGTTGTACTAAATAAATGATAATAATAAATAAACTGGTTCCTCGCGAGACCACTAATTAATTTTGTTTCCTTCGGGTGAAAAACATGGTGTTTGCTTGCAAGCTTTGGCTCGATCGGATTTTTCAGTTACGGAACTGCTCGGCAGATTTAAGCATGCTTCATAACGGATCCTCGGAAAACAATCACGTGTTTTGTGAATTCATGATACAGTCGAACCGCTATTAATTTTAAGGGGTCACCTATTAAACGGCCGCTATCTATTTCCCTGAGGGTGGTCGTTTAACTGTATACAGAAATGTACAATATAGCGTGGGGATTCGAGACAAAAGAACATTTTAATGAAGACACCAAGCAAAAATGCGAAAATCAGCGCAACATTTTCCTGAGTTGTTGCTAAAATTTAGTGGCCTTACAATTTAAATGTTTCAATGAAGTTCAGACCCCATCCACACTACGTACGCTGGAGGAATTTAAAAACGCAGCAATTACCGGATTTGGTGTTTGACGAAAGGAAATCAGGGAAATCAGGGAAATCACATTATTATCGTCACTCATGTCATCATTTTCGAAAAGCCTCGTTTTCAAAATGTTCTTCCTCCATATACGAAAACGAAACTAAAAGCCGGCGTTTTCAAATGCGTCCGCTTTGAAGAGCGTTTTTGAAAAGCTCCGTTTTCGTGACGGATTAGTGTGGACGGTAGGCCTAATCGTAGAAATAAAGCTGCGTTTTCAAATTTCTTCGGTGTAGCGTGGACGGGGCCTGAAATTCAGGGATTACGTTGAATATTCAAAGTCTCTTTGAGGGCAGGGTTTAGCAAAACTCAGTTTTTTTTAATTGAATTCCCGCCCATTTAAATAATTGTATACTGAATTTCCGATAAAAGCAAAATATCCGACTGGGATTTTCATTCTAGGTAATTAGATGTTATAAGAGTCATTTTATGTGCAATTTAGTCACGTCTTCTTGCCAAGATGATAGATGCGAATGCGACCATAACACTACTGAAAGGAAGAAAAGACCTGAAAAAATTTCCAGGCTTTGAACGGGATTCGAACCCACGACCTTTGCGTTACCCGTGCAATGCTCTCCCAACATGTTGCTTTGCCGGATAGCTTAGTTGGTAGTGCACGCAAAGGTCGTGGGTTGGAATCCCGTTCAAAAAATGAAATTTTTTTCAGGTCTTTTTTCCAGTAGTGTTATGGCTATATTCGCATCTATCATCATGTCTTCATTTAATTGCCACTGTTGGACATCTATATTACTATGATCTTCTTGCCATAGCTTGCAACAATGTTTTAAAACACCTTTGTTTTTGTTGTATTTTGACACCTTGAAACGTCACCCGCAATTTTCTCAAAAACACTCTGATAAAACTTTTTACAATACCTTTTGCCATCGTTTAGACAACTAATGTCAGGTCTTAGATGCCGGCGTCGTATACCCAAAATTATCCCTTTATGACAAGTTATCCGCTCTTATGTGAAAGCGGATATGACGTCATAACGTTGCTAGGGTAACTCAGATCGTGGTAAAACGTATATCATTTGAAACTTTCCTCTTTCTCTAGCACACCAGAGACGTTTGATTTGCTCTTGGATTAATGATGGTGGTGCTCTAGTCACTCAAATTAAGTTGAACAGTATCGCTAATCAAAAATCTGATCGAACCACCGTAGGGCACACCACGCCTGGTGGATACATTGTGAGTTGCGGGGTTACAAGCATTCTATTAGCTCAGCTCAAATAACTTCAAACTTTTCGCCTCACAGGGAGATGCCGAGGATCAAAATGTTCAAGAATTCCTTTGCCTTCTGGTCTTCAATCGCCCTAATTTTCTGCTTAACCGATGTTTCATGTCAGACGCGGAAGTGCTTAGGAACCTCCCGCCATTGTTCTGGGCGATATGGGAAAATGAAGTCTGTCTGTAGAGCGGGATATTGCGTGTGTACTGGCCCACACTACGGTTATGACACTTGCCTGCGTAAGTAAATTGTTCATGTAGAGAACGAAAGCTGGTGCCCTTTATATATGATTTCTAGATTCATTATTTTATTTGGTATTCAACGTATTAAGCGAAACTGCTCAGTTTTTATCACCCGTTTTAAGAAAACGATTGATATTATGATATTATATCTTCCTAGTTCAAAGTGCATTGCTGAAATTAATTGAAATTATTAATTATTTAAGTAGCGTGGATTCAAAAGATCGAGTAGCTCATTATTCTGATCGTTCAATATTTATATCCAAGAAGGCTATTTCGGATATTGAAAGAACAATAACAATAACAACAATATCTTTATTTCTCATAATACTAAAGGCAAATTATACAATAAGAGTATTTTTAGGCTATGAGGTTAAGAGATTTCGCCAGTGTTCCAAAGAACTTGCGTTTTCTCTGGCCATTTTAAGTAAGATTTATCTAAAGGAACTTTGTCATGGATCTTAAGAATTTTGACATAAAGAAAATGATCCCCAAACTGAATGAAATATAAAACACTTAAAACATTAAAGGAACATTTCAATATATGCTACACAGCAAATACAAAAGAATGGACAAAAATTGAAGAAGATTAAAAAGGATTGCGACCGAGATTTTGAAAACCTGTTTGACTAACAGGTAAATCTCGTTTGTTTGTCACCTTTAATTATAACGCCTGGGAGACATTTGTTTGTAATAAAGCCATGGTTTTTTCATTTTGACCCAGAAAAGCAATTTCTGCGCTGACATTAAGTTTCATAACGAGTTTTAAAACTAATTAACAAAATAGCCTAAATTCAGCCGTGACACAGTCCCTTAGCAACATGTATAGAACCGCATTTCTTTGGCTAATAAATGTATTTAACCAGGTTATGCGGATGTTCGAAGAGCACACAATAAAATTGGTATATCACTAGAAACCAGGCACACCTACCCTCATGCAGCACCGACATCGCCTCCCCACCCCTGTCGCGTCTTCTTGTACTAATGTATTAACAGTTGATATTTTCACATCTTTAGCTGATGCATATGGATGTCGAATCGAGATTAATTCTAATACAGCCCTTGCCAAACCACAGTATAACAAACAGCCCATCAGGACAATCTACAGCTGTACACCTAGCAGCAGTTCGACACAGTACGAAGTCCACGTACTGTCTGTGTACGAGGGTAATAGGCACACACGCCCTCCATCTGCCGGTGATACTAATGTAAATATCGTCAGCAGCGGACAGTCAGGCCGACCTATTATACTCGTGCTTGCCAGCTATGAACCTGTTAACTGGATTCTCAATTTACCAGCTGGCATTACCATCAGTAGAGTCATCCTTGTAAGTACACGATGAGAATTTAAAAAACCCTCTGATTTATGTAATATATACACCAGACTATATAATTGCATAACCAGATAAAAAGGATAGTATATCCTCTTAGTAACGGAGTACGACTCTGATCAATCCTCTGGGGAAATATTTGTTTTAATTGAGCTCTTTCACGGAATTTTGGCACCGTGCAAATATACTTTTAAATTGAAGGGAACCTGAAAATAGCTAGTAGTTCACTAAGATTAAATAACACCAACGAGATGAAAACAAACTATAAAGGAACAAGGATGGTTAAAGATGGAGAAGATTAACACGGATTACAAGGAACGAATTTGAAAAATTTAGTTTTAACTTTTCAGGATGCGCAAACCGTGACGTAGCTCGTTTAAATAAGACACTGACCTAGACTGTGAGAAGCGGGCCATTCTCTTCAAGGAAAATTGCAAAGGATGTACAGTCGAACCCCCATTAAAAGGCCACCCTCGGGGAAATGGATAGTGGCCGCTTAACGGGGTCTGGCCGCTTAATCAGTGAGGTAAAAACAATAGAAAAGCCATCATTGGGACTTTGATTACTGGCCGCCTAGTAGGGGTGGCCGTTTAATAGGTGGCCGCTTAATAGGGGTTCGACTGTATTTTATCGGTCGTGGCAGGACCATCTACAAGAACATCCTTTTCCCCTTTAAAGGTCTTGGATTCTATATTTCAGGAGAACGGTAACCAAAGTTGAAAGGAATGTCCAAACATGTTTATAGGCTAATAAGTTTCATAAACGCTTAACAAGCAGTAGAGAACATTTAAGAATTAGAAAATCGTATGTATAAAGGCTGATATTGGCCTACAAAGGAACCTTCGATCACAACAAAGATTGTTTTGTGAAGGTGAATTAATCAACATGACACGAGCGTGGGACAAAGAAAAATGCTGAGTCCCCGACAGGAATCGAACCCATGACCTCCCGAACACCGGGCGGGCGCTCTATCCACTGAGTACGAGAACTCATTGACAGCGAGGCCATTTAAATGAGTTCATATATGACAGGCGTCCTGCATACTGCTAGGATCAACGCTATCGAAGTCATCGTGAGTAGTGATAAATTAATAACGATGGTGAATTTTAAGTTCGGTAATGAAATGTGAAGGTGAATTAATCAACATGACACGAGCGTGGTACAAAGAAAAATGCTGAGTCATGTCCCACGCTCGTGTCATGTTGATTAATTCACCTTCACATTTCATTACCGAGCTTAAAATTCACCATCTTTATTAATTTATCAAAGATTGTTTTGCAGGTTGTATAATTTGCGTCTTAGTACGATTATCCTTAAAAGTCATAACAAGAGCTGTTTCGTATCTTTAGGTTGCTTACTATGTGGATGAAAGTTCTGTTACTGGAGATGTGAACCAAGTTCAAGTAGTCAGACGAAGGGGTACCCGTGAATCACGGTGGAGAAGAGGATATGGCAGTGATTTAGGAGGAGGTGATACTGTGGGGCTTCTGCAGTAAGTAATAAAAACAGCAAAGTGGGTTAAGTTTGTTGTTTGAAACAAATAGAAATAGTTGCAAAGAACTACAAGGGGTAAACCATACACTTGGCAAAATTTAGCTTTCAGCTGAGGTGTCTATTATACGACCATAGTGCACAGGAGAAAAGCGATAAAGATTCAATACCTAGAGAATAAAGAGTATCTGTGGCACAATGCCACAGCCCACCACTAATTATAGCTCAACGCAGTACTAAGGCACCTAAATATAAAGTGGAAAAATGGCAACCTTGTGAAAACCTTCTGAGAGGGGAGTGGGGGAGGTGCGATGGACGAGACTATGTGATAGACACGAAATTGAAAGGCAAAGCGGCACACTTCTAATCTGTTGAACGACCGATATCTTTAGGAAAAAAGCAAAGCTTAGGGTTGTTTCATTGATGAGTGGATGTGGTGAAAGTGTTGTCTTATAGCTGCAGCTGAAGCATTAGTTGGTTTTAAACTTAGTAATAGATTAAAAGAGAAGAGAGTTAAATGTTGGTTTTTGTCTTGGACCATACAAATGTACATTTACTCACATTTTCTGTTTGTCTGTAGGAGAGTGTACAACAGATTTGGTGTAGTGACGTCATTTACGGGCACTTACAAAGCAGACGAATGGTCACTGGCGTTATCTTCCCCACAAGGTACTAAGAACTATATATCATTTTTTCTTGCCTTATGCTATCAGTAAAAATTAGAGAATCGTGATAGCACGGATCGAAATAAGACAAACCACGTCCCTTCACTCACACATGCAAAAAAAGAAAAAAAAAAACCCTTTTTTTTCTAAAGAAAACTTACGTCTCTCAGTCAACTTTCAACTGGTGATGATGATGATGATGATGACGATGATGACGATAATGATGATGTTGAGAAATATAAGAAATCTTGAGGATCCAGCCAGTAGGCTCGATTACCAGCCGCTGTTCGGGAAACGAGCTAGCTCCTTGGATGAAATACGACCGGACCCGAGAAAGCCACCGAAATCTACTTAGCTGTTTACCTCGTAAATGATCTGCACATTTTCGGTTCCACCAAAAATTATTGGAAAATGTTATATTTAATTATGACGAAATCAGTAATGAACACGTCTTACACAGGTTTGAGACTTGGATTCTTCAGCAACGGCTCCCTTGGCTCCCTCACCACCACAGCAGCATCCGCGCCTAAGCCAACACGTATCCAGACATCCATACCCACAGCGACAGCCACACATACAGCCATATCAACATCCACACCTAAACCAATATCACCTTCAACATCGAGGCTCACATCTAGACCGACAAAGACACCTAAACTACGTTTCCAGAGACCCATACTCAAAGCCCCAGCCCCACAAGCAGGTGGAAGAGCCATATCAAGAGCCACACCCAGTTCTACAACCACCCCTACATCCACACCCACATCTATTCCAACACGTGTCCAGACATCCATACAAACATCCATCTCGACATCCACACCCATATCGACAACCCCAACGGCAGCCACACCCCTGCCCACCTCCATCATCAAATTCATGTCTGCAACTCCTACAACCAAACCTACATCCAGAGCCACACATAAATCAACATACATGCCTACATCTACGTCCACACCGGCACACGTAGGTTTACTCACACTGGAGCGCCACCGACAGAGATGTCACATATTCTCGAATCACTCCAGTCATTGCCTCGGTCAATACGGGAAAATGAAGTCTGCCTGCAGAGACGGATACTGCGTGTGTACTGGTCAAGACTATGATTACAATACCTGCTTGCGTAAGTTGCTTGGTTACTGTTAAAATCTAGCTCCCATGCAAAGACAAAACTTAGAAAAGTTTCAAGATAGAAATCTCAACTTAAGTTCTACTGGCAAAAGATATATTTTATATAACTTGAAGTTTAGAATTTTCACAGGAAGCAGTTCTCATGTTCTAACTCAAAGATAAGATTAAAAACCAATTAAATTAAAATTTTTGTCTCCATGGTCTATCTTATATTTAGAATGGAGAGGAAAGGGGTTCTTAGAAGTAATGTTCAGTACTTACCTCTTCTTCTTTAGAGTTTTCTCAGGGTACGCTTCCTAAAAGTTGTACAATATACGCCCGACGATGCTTCCCTAGGACCAAAACTTTGAACAATACATAGAAAATGCAGAAGCCCCAATAAAACATGTGAGATGTGTCGGAAGACCACCATAAAGGTTGCATTGGGAAGTCACAGATCCCCAGGAGAGCATTATTCACTATGACACCAATAACTTTCGTCCTTTGTCTTTTAATCATATTGATGCTAAAATAACAACTTTCTCTATTTGTTAGCGGACGCATATGGTTGTAGAATCCAAGTCAATACTGATATAGCCCTCGCCAAACCACGTTACAACAACCAGCAGCCCCAAACCATGTACAGCTGCAGTCCTGAGGACAGTTCTACACAGTACGAAGTCCACGTGCTGTCTGTGTACGAGGTTATCAACAGACGTCCTCCATCAGCCGGTTACGTTACTGTTAATGTCGTCAGTCGAGGAAGGTCAGACAGACCAATTATTCTCGTGCTTGGAAGCTACGAACCCGTTAACTGGATTCTCAATTTACCACCTGGCATTACCATCAGCAAAGTTATTCTCGTGAGTACACCACAGGAACTAATGAAAGCGATAAAGCTTAAGCGATTACTGTTTCAATTTTGTAAGATGGAGGGCCAAAATGCTGCTTTTAATTAAGACACCCACATGTATATATACCAGAACATTGTAGGAAAAACGAAACAAACCTGTTCATCAGGTATATTTTAGTTGAAAAATTATCTTAGAGCTAAAAGGAGTTGTATTTGTAGGTTGCTTATTATTTGGATGAAAGTTCCGTTAGTGGAGATGTGAAAAAAGTGCAGATAGTTGAACGAAAAAGCATCCACGATTTACAGTGGAGTGTAGGATATGGAAGCGATTCAGGGGGAGGTGATACTGTGGGGCTTCTGAGGTAAGTAAAAGAAGGTTTGGATTAATTTATTAATTTCTAAGAAATAACAAAAGCATCGAAATTTCAAGAAAGGCAAGTACACAACAGGTGGAATTTAACTTTCTGTGGGTTGAAGTGTTGTACAAGTTGGAAACAAATTGGAGGAGAGCACTGTCAGAAAAGTTGCATTGTCATAAAAATACCTCAGTCCATCTCTTAGCATGTGTCTAAACAGCGCAAAGAAACGTGTACAAAATACTGAGCAATACCGCTGACTATTGAGTCGGTGGAAAAAAAAAAGGCCCCTGACACAATCTGGGAGATGTCAAAATCGCGGTAATTAAAAGCTTGCTTCCCTTCATATAGCCTCACACTTTGGGATATTGATATATAAACCACTGAACAAATTTGTTATTATTCAAAACCGATTATTTTGTCTTGGACTTTGCATTAACGTGCATTTTCCCCGTTTTCTTTTTTTTTTTTTGTAGACAAGTTTACAACAGGTTTGGTGTAGTAACATCATTTACGGGCACTCACAGAGCAGATGAATGGTCACTGGTGTTATCTTCACCACACGAACAGAGCAGTCCTCCTTTTCACGGTAATGCATAGCCGCTCAATGATAAGACTTGCTTTAAGTATTTGAGGTTGATTTTAAGCTCACCCGTGGGAGGACTCTTATGTGAAAAGGTTGGGGATACCCCTCGGAAAGTTTGAATTAAATCCCTACAGGAGACCAATCTGGGTGTGACTGGAGTTTTATTTGACCTCTAAAAGATACCACTTTGAAAAGCGCAGACAAGTACGGACTTCAATTGCACGATACATTAAAAGCGAAATAACACTTAAATGAGACTCCTCGGCTCCCTGTCAGATCACACAGTATGACAGTGTTCTTTTATTATTATTTTTTCTTTCAGTACAATCTTAAAAGATGCGTTGACGGGTAAATATAGTAGCGTTTCGTCGGGTCATGTGGCAGCTCTCGCTAGGTCTCGCATGAATGGCTCGATACCCTTTGAGAAAACAATAGAACAAAGAGCAGCAATGCCCCTAGCTCCAAAAAAATATCAGCTGCTACACTATGACGACAAACAAAGTTACAAGCTTACGAGAGCTGCTACAAGCTGGTTTAGTCCTGAACACCCTGAGTGAAACCGAAATCTGTGATTTACGCTCCTAAGTGAGACAGCGAGCATCCCTGACTTTCTCACATAGGAGTCTCCCGGGAAGCTCACGTCAGTGGCGTGGGACTATATCACCCTATACCTAATTATCCTGATAAGCAGCAACCGCGGGGTTGTTATTAATATTTTGTAACCGTGAACATATAGTGTAATGCCAAGCACGGCGTGCTATTTGACTGAATTTTTATAAATATATAATACCAAGAGATTATGATCCTCATCAATTTCTCTTGATAATACCGTTTGTTTGATTATAGTTGCAGCCACCTCCGCTGTTCCAACCGAAAATGATAATTCAAAACCAAGACCGTGGTTACTTGCTGTGTATACTTTCGTGGTTGTGCTGTTAACTGTGTCGTTTACTGTCCTCTTCATCCGGTGCAGACGACGAAAATTAAGGAAGAAAACAGGTGTGACACAAAGTTTTAGAAAATAGCCCAAAGAAAATACGCGCGCTAATTGGTTAAAGAGTTCTATTCAAATAGTGGTTTTTCTGTCAACAAGGAACTATCACCTGATAGTTGCCCTGCGGAAATTTGAAGTTCTTAAAACAAATAGTTGGAAAAATAAAAAACTGAACTTCCGCTAACAATAGCTTACGGTGCATCTGTACTATGACAAAGCACGCTGTTGCAACCAACCCGAGCTCGCGTTACATCTAAACTTTATCATAACAAGGAAAAAAAAAAAGTTAGGATATCATTACACTGGACTGCAGGTGACAAATGAATATCGGAAACTGAGAGGCGTTCATTATCAGAAGGGATCTACAGTCCACACCGGTCCTGATCCCCGGGGAGACTCCCTTATAAAAAGAACAGGGGTGTTCGTCGTACCTTTTAGGGGTTAAAAAAGTAGTTTTGGTGCCTCTTAGGGTGTTCAGTTTCAAAAGGTCCGCAGCGGGAACTTTTGCGGTTTAGGGTATTGAGCAGAAAAAAATCATAAGACAGGATGGGTTGTTTTAGAATTGGTATCTCTTAGGGGTAAAAATGTTTTAAGCCACGCCCATAAGGCAGGATCTTGGTACCTCTTAGGGATTCCCGACGAGCACACCCGTCCTTTTTATTTGGGAGTATACCCCCTGGTTTCTGATCCCGGGTCCAACAGCTTATTTAGTGCGATCATTCTGCTTTTTTTTGCAGCAAAAAGGTCGGGAGCCGTAGAAGAAGCAGCACAATACAACTATATTTTTGACGAAATCAAGGGTAATTCATCATGTCAAACAGAGACAGCGACCCACTATGTCGTACGCACTCTTCCACCCCGTCCAAGTTACCAAAGTGTCGACCCTTCAACAAAGGAACCTGTCAGATACGAACGAAGACATAGCGAGATACACATTTATGAAGAATTGGATTTCCGAAGATTGAGTGATGGTCAGAATTACGAGAATCTTCGTAAAATTAAAGTCGATGTTGAATATCTTGAGTTAGTGGACGACCCCAAATTGACAACTGGAAATGCCGCCTCCGAAGTTTGTAATTATCCGGATGGAGGCAAGGTTGATGTTGATGGGTATCTTGAACCAGTCAACGCCGCCAAAGATTTACCAGATGTAAAAGCTACTTATGATTGCAAGGTTGATCATGAATATTTTGAACTTGAACTGGTCAGTGATACGGATGTGCATTGTGGGAAAACTACATCAACTGCTTTCTAATTTCCACGTTGAATTAAAGAAATGGTAATAGTAATGTGTCTGCTACACTGGCTGCCTGTACATAAACGGATCGCCTTTAAGATTCTTCTCATTACCTACAAGGTTTTTAATGGTCTCGCCCCTAAGTACTTAGCCGATTTGCTAGTATTACGTCAACCAAATAGGCGTCTTCGCTCAAACGCAACTGACAACCTGCGACTTGATAGGCCAGTGTTTAGGACAAAGAATTATGGTGGTCACGCTTTTTAATCTTGTGCACCCACGCTTTGGAATGACCTTCTGCTAGTCGTGAGGAGTGCCCCGTCAATTGACATTTTTAAAAACGGACTGGATACTTTTTTTTTTTTCATCTAATCTTTAAGCACGCCAATCTTGATCTTTGGTTTTACATTGTAATTAGCTATTGTAAAGGACCCTTGATTTTAAATTATTACTATTTTTTGTAAGACCGTTGAGATTTTTGATGCAGTGCGCTAGAAATAAATTATTAATTATTATTTAAAAGTCAATCCAGATGAAATGAAGTCGATTCTGGTTATCTGATCTAGCTACAATCAGAAACAAGAGTCGAGATTGCCCGAAAAGAAATTTTCTCCGTTCAAGTGTAATTTGCCCTACCTAGACTCCTCATATTTCGCGCTCATCCCCTTGACAATGTTGTAACCACGTGACAGCGTGGCCAAAGCCTGATTCAATATTTATTGGGGGGAGTGTGGAGGGCAGCTATTGACGTAATATATCAAACACGAGAGACAGTGTTTCATCGGGATATCCAAACACCGGGAAGGGAGTTGAAAATACGATGCGCAGCGGAGTATTTTTGACGAAATTCGAGGCGTTTGGATACTAGCCGATGAAACACTGTCTCGAACGTTTGATATTTCTTCTCAATCAAAGCAAAAACTAGAGAGTAAACGGAGAGGTAAAATTGTCAAAATCTATGCTAATTAAGACCGGTTATCGAAACCTTCTTCAAGGCTGTGATTTACTTTGTTTTAATTTGATAAATTATTAATGAAATTGAGAAGAAAAAGATACTTCTTTTATCAAGGGAAGTACAGATCTCGGTTGGAATGAGTCCGATTTGCAAATATGTCTCAACACTTTTTTCCCTGATTGTATCTTCCTATATTCTGGCTTGAGGAGAAATCATTTCTTTGAAGGACCACCTTAATTAACTTAATGTTAGCCTGGTGATATCCTCTATAAATATTGTTTTTATTGTTATTGTTATTGTTATTGTTATTGTTATTGTTATTGTTATTGTTATTGTTATTGCCTTGCATTGTTCAGTTTCTATCGGTACAGTCTTAGTCTATTACATAATATTTATTTATTTTTGTTGATTTGGCATTCTTTTGTAGCTATGAATTTGTGGTAACGTAAATAAAATTCACTGTTGTTAATACTCTCGACTTTCAAACTGAGATGAATTCTCATATATACCGACTACAGGAAAGGTGAACTGCGACACAGCCACGGTTGAATCCCTGTAAACTGGAGAGTATACCCAGGAAGGACATCATTTTACAAGTGCGCAAGCTTCTCTTAGATAATGTGCTCAGTATAAGGTTTCCCTTTGAGCTTTAAATTTTAGATTCTATTCGAAATATTTGCTATCTGTTATTTACAGTGTTCTCAATAAGCACAACAGTACTAAATACATTTGACTCTTAAATAGAGTTATTTCTTTATTTTATTTATACTTTGTATGTTATTCGTTTTGTTCCCGGCCCAGGAAAAGACCGCAGGGCCACATCAGCAGCGGAAAAAACGGCTGAAAAACCATGCCCTTTCAGGCAGCACATATCTATATAGCCCATTGAAGGGAGTACTCCTGCGAATAGTCTGTCGCAAACATAACATTCAATTCTTGTTTTCTTTTGTTTTTACGCTGCCTTTTTGGACCTTACGTTTATAAGTAACTTTGTACTTCATATATCATTTCTCACTACTATACTCCGAAGCATACCAGTCACAGATACAGACGATCAGCATACAGGCAGGCAGTGACCAAGATCTGGACATGCATATGTATTGCATATTCGCATTTCTTTGTGTTTCCCCAGTCTCCGGCAGTCTTGTCCTTGATTCGCTGGCGGGGGATTGGTGCATGAACGAGAGCGATGCTGAGTTCCCCCTCCGCATGATTGACTACACTGAGACCAGGAGGACCACTGCGAGTAACCACCATGAACTGAGAGGAAAAAGGCAAAATGAAATGCAAAATGATATAAGTATTTCACCAAACTCGGACAAGGATAAAAAGGCCATCAAAGTGGCCTCTGATTGCTAACCTTGTTGGTTTCCTTACAATTAGACGTTCTCTGATAGACTGCGATTGCGCTTTATAGGAATAAATTTGTTTCAATTTTTTATACGAGTCGGAAAGTCCTGGACTTTGCGCGGAGCTCCGTTTGCTTTAGCTTTGACTAAAGGATACAAGAAACAGCTTGCGGGTTTGCTGGAGTAACTGGCGGTCAGTAAATTTACCATCAACAGTGGTGACGTTTTTCCTACAGATGCAAAGCAGATGAAGTACCAGTAACTTGACCTGCCCCCGTAAAGGACTTGTAAGACCTAACTACCGTAAGGAAAGGCCCTTGAACAGTTGCTATGTAAACATGCTTTTACAAATTTAAGTTAGCACATCGATTTTGATGCCAACAACAAGAGACCTCTGTACCATGCCACGTGAGCCCAAGAACCTAGTAAGTCAGTCAGGCACATCATAATTTACACATTTCATTTCGGTCACGTACAAGCATTTGAATTTGTATCAACATTTTCATGTGGGGAGTTGAGCTATCTCACAACTCTTTGTGTAGCCTGCGAACAGGCTCCCGGTTGGGTTTAGTGCGAGCTAGCCGAGTGTGGTCTAGGGCGAGCGGGGCGAGCAGAGAGCGGTCTGGTGACAAGAGAAAGAGTGCATGGGAGCCTGTAGACATTCTGTTGTTGCCGTCGTTCCTTGATATCAGCTCCTGGTATCAAGATCTGATTGGGTACATCGAGGACTGTTGACAGTTTTGAGATAAATATTTGTAAGATCTTGACAACGGCTGGTAATTTGCATACATACAAAGCCCTATAAATTTGGGGAAACACTTTTCCGAATGGGAATGCGGGAGGATCAAACGGTGCGGGCTCGAGTCCTAGTTGAGGATATTGTGCTGTGTTCTTGGGGAAGACACTTTACTCTCGCGGTGCCGCTCTTCACCCAGTTGTAAAAATGGGTACTGGCGAATTTAATGCTGGAGGGGGGGGGGGGAGGGGACCTTGTGATGGACTAGTATCCCATCCAAGGGGAGCAGAAATACTCCAAGCCACTTTATGCCATAGAAACCGGGATAAACTCCGGCCTGATGGGCCACTTGGCTCGTGTGCAGACTTTCCCTTTTTTACCACTTTTTTGAATAACGCGCGAATGAAAGACTGCACGGACCTAAATCTTGGAGAGGTTGTTTATAAACCATCCATCATATCCAAGATAAGTGACTTAATTCATTGATTTTTAGTTTTGATGGCATGACAGTGCAAACCGAGCAATAGAAATAAAGTAGGTTAGCTAAAACAGGTACACGGTCTTCATTATTAGGATATCCGTTACAAGAACATGTAAGTATTACACGTGCAATGTTGATGTCTTTACGGATAATGTAAATCATTTACCTGGGCACCCAAATGTGTTACATGTCCGTGACTCGTTAGCTCGCCCCAGTCTGCTGCAGTCTCTTCCTCCGCTTGTAGGCGGGGGGTTGGTGCATGAACGATAACGATGTTGCTTTCCTCCATCACATGGCCTGCTACACTGAGACCAATGAGACCACTGCGAGTAGCCGCCATGAACTGAGAAGAGTAGCTTAAAAAGGCTAGAAGCTCATTGCACAGAAAACATGATAGAAGATACATGCAACAACAGTGGATTATGCAAATGTATGCTTTCATTACTTTTTTGCATGAACTTGTACCTGGGCACCGCTGAATGTTACAACTCTGTGTTTCTGCACGTGGTCCAAGGCTGGTACACCCTCGTCCTCCGTATGCTGGCCAAGGATTTCTGCAGGAACGATAACGGTATTTTTTCCCCAGACCACAAGACTGGCTACAACGAGACCAACTGGACCACTGTGAGTAGCCTCCATGAACTGAAAAGAGACGTTTAGAAAGGTTAGTACTTCATTGCACACAAAAATAAAAATATTGTACACAGCAAATTACTACTCAGTAATCAATATTTTTGTACCAAGACACTGCCGAATGTTACAAGTCCGAAATTCTGTAGGTGATCCAAGGCAGCTACACTCACGTCCTCCGTATGCTGGCCACGGATTTGTGCAGAAACGAATACGGTATTCCTTTCCCCGCCCACAAGACTGGCTACAACGAGACCAATCAGACCACTGTGAGTAGCCTCCGTGAACTGAGAAGATACGTTAAAAAAGGGAGCAATAATCACAAACCGGTAAGTGACGGCACCAAAATAGAATACTATACTTTCACCTGGGCAGCTGTGCGTGTTACATCTTTGTAATTCTTTAGCTAGTCCCAGTCCACTACAATTTCGTCCACCGTTAGCTGGTTGGGGATTGGTACATGAACGAGAGCGACGCTGAGTTCCCGATCCACATGACATGGTACACTGAGTCCAGAGGGACCACTGTGAGTAACCACCATGAACTGAGAAGAACCAAAATTAATTAAGTTACAATACAGAAGATAACTTTGTGAACTTCTCAATTCAGCAAATTTGCGAGTATTACTTGATCAAATAACGGCAAAATGAAATCTCTTAACGAGACCAATATCTTGATGGTATAGCCGTGTAAAATAATTAAAAATCAAATACTGGATGAGGTTTTGCAAAATATCGCGATTTGTCAGTGGCGAGAAGATCAATTATTTGACGACACCGAAGGCTGAGGCAAACAACTGATCTGCAAGATACCGACAAATCATGATACTTTGTGATAACCTAGTTGAATAGTTGTTTTGTCATTAGGTCACTAAGTTAGTTTTCATATTTAAATCACTCTCTCATATCTCTGGGAAGCGAGCTGCCATTTTTCACACAAGGGTGTGGTTACAATTATGCATGAGCAGAATATTATTTGCAGCAAAACACATTTAGAAGGTATTAAGCATGAGCAGACCGTTATTTGCAGGTCACCTGGGGGGCTCTCGGCCAATTAAAAGGGCGAATAAAATGACTCGAATGATAATGAATTTTAGTTAGCCCTCATACTTAATATGAATGTTTAGATTTTAGTTATTTTTGTAACTACAGTTTTGTTTTATAAGATATCTACCTGGGCATTCTTGTTTGTTACATTTTCTTAAATCTGTAGCTCGTCCCAGTTCGCTACAGTCTCTTCCTCCGTTTTCAGGCGGGGGATTGGTGCATGTGCGAGAGCGACGCTGAGCTCCTCCTGCGCATGACCGGCTACATTGAGACCAGTTGGACCATTGAGAAAAGCCACCATGAACTGCGAGAGCACATGTAAAATATTGTCATAAAAAATAAAAACTTGAACGTCATGGATTCGAATCCTAACAGGGACCAAGATTATTTCTTTGTTTCACGCATAATGAATGAATATCTTGTCTTCACAAATTAAAACGATATATCATAAGAGAAGAAACAGATAATCCAGGACTTACGGTTACCTTCAGCCACTTTACCCTAAATTCTAAATTCTATAATGATTTGATTCAAATACAGCAATCATAACGAAGTCAGCTGTAAAGATGGTTACCTATTGGTGGCCATATTATGGAGGCACATACACGTGTTTCATGGGCAGGTCCCCTGCAGGGTGCTCCATTGTTCGTAGGAGGTGGATTGGTGCATGATCGGTTACGCTGTTGAGTTCCATTTCCACAAGTGACACTACATAGAGACCATGAGGACCAGTCTGAATACCCACCGTCAACTGACAGTAAGATAATAATCCAAATCATTAAATCCTTCTTTTTCCAAATAGGAGACTAAAATAACAACCGGTGACGTGGTGAATCATTGCAGGTATGTCGCATTTCATAAGAAACTCGTTCAGTAGTCAGTTATCGTAAGAGACAATCAAGAGTACGTTTCAAAACCGCAAACAGACAAAAAAATAATTACTATTGTAGTGTACATTCATGATTTGGATACGAACATATGCTTGTTCAACTCTAAATCGTCGAAGTGTTAGCAATGCTGATAGAAGTAAATTGCTTATGATTAACAAATAAAAATGAGGACAAAAAATATACGCAAATCAATTCGGTTAGCTTGTAGTGCCGTTTTATCATACGGTCAGTCCTAATTTGGGTCTATGAGTGAAAGGAATTATATGCAAGCCCATCTCGGAAGGTGCGCAAAGGTGGGGTACCAATCATGCATCATGCTGAATTTTTCAGTTAAATCACGCATCATGGCGAATTGTTTTCACCAATCACGCGTCACCTAAAAAGAAGTAAGTGCATCGCCAATTTTACTTTCTCGACCCTAATAAGTGTCGTTAAAATAAGAACTCTGCCGATTCAACCAGTAAAATGCATCGGCAAATATGTGACCTCTCACGCGAAAACGTTCCTTACGGTATCCGTTCGTACGGCTGAATGAACGGCAAGTGAACTAGCCTGCGAACAGCCTGCGAACAGGCTCCCGGCGAGTGAAGCGAGCCGTTAAGCACACACACACACACACACACACACACACACACACACACACACACACACACACACACACACACAAATTACGTGAATTGCGCTCCCCCTCGTCACCATTCCGCTCTCGGCTCTCCCCGCTCGCCCTAGACCACACTTGGCTGGTTTCCATTAACCCAACCGGGAGCCTGTTCCCAGGCTACATGTGAAGGGATAATTTGAATAGCGATAGTCGATTCCACATGAGTTGATAACCACTGGATGTAATCAGTAATGACCCTAGGCACGACCGTAATGAAATGCAAACTGTGAAGGTAAATGTTAGAGTTATCATGAGATGTAGGCTGTGTAGGTATATGTGGGGGATTTAATGAGATGTAGGCCGTGTAGGTATATCTGGGGGATTTAATGAGATGTAGGCTGTGTAGGTATATGTGGGGAATTAATAAGATATAAGCTGTGTAGGTATATGTAGGGGATTAATGAGATGTAGGATGTGTAGGTATATGTAGGGGATTAATGAAATGTAGGCTGTGTAGGTATATGTGTGGGATTAATGAGAAGTGGGCTGTGTAGGTATATGTTGGGGATTAATGAAATGCAGGCTGTGAGGGGATATTGGGGGGATATTTAGGGGAATGGTTGAGAAAGAATATTTGATTATATATCCAGGAGGTATTGTTTTAAGAGAGATTAAGAGAGATGTGTGTATTGCGGTGGAGTTAACTAGCCGCCCAACTATCCACGTGGTGTCGCACTTATAAAGCGAAAGAACAAAAGGCTTGGCTGTGAGCCAATGAAAAAGCACTGACGTTATAGCCAAACTGGAAAAACGAGATTCTGACTCCAGCCGGATTTGATTATTCAAAATGGCGGACATACCTTAATTCAAGGTTATAATATGCTAATTTGCCAAACATTCTTTATATGCACGCTTATGTTCTGCAACGGCTTTGTAATTTAGGCTACACATACAGTTATATATTAAAATACGCGTCCACCTTGTGTATCTTGGGTTAAAGTAACCAGATTAAGCCTTGATTGATGAGGTTCATTTAAGGTTCCCTCTGCCATCTAATATTACATGTTGCAGCGAAAGGGTAGTTCAAATTCGTGGACAACGTCTACCGACTACGAATGCCTACGAGGGAAAACAAGTTCCGTTGCTCGCCGCTTTGAGCATCACAATTTTCCATGTTGTTCAACCGGATATCATTGTCGCCGCAACATTTAGTTTTGAGGTCAATTAAGTAGCGAGATCCCCGAGAACTGGAAGTTATGGAAAGATAAATACTGTAATAATTACTTGGTTTGGAGCGGCAAAGCCCCGAGTATCAACTCGGCATGTTCAAGGATGTTATTGATGACGATGGCCTTTAAGTGCTCAAAGCCTTAGGCTACACTGCAGAAGAAGATGCCAACGATTGCCATGTAGTATTGGTGAAATGAAAAGGCATTGCATTGATCGGCGAAGTAACGTAAACGAGATTGTTTCAGAAGGAGGGAAAAACTTCCTACCGAAACGCTCCACAACTTAATCGCTGAATTAAAAAAATAACCTGGGCAAAGAGCTGCAATTTATGTGATTTTTACGGTTTTTACACGATACTCTCATCTGCGTTCGACTGGCCTTGGGATAAAACATAAACAAAGCACAAAGCAGCCACTTAGGATGACAGATTCCAGTCGTTAAACAAGTGTATCGACCTTCCAGCATCCGACATGCAAATATAGGACTCTTAACAATGACGTCGGCGACACCGAGGACAACGCCTTGTAAAATTGAATTTGTCCAGGATGCCAATGGCTCTAAAACCTCGTTCAGGATAAATATGTAATGACAGCGTTCAATTCTAAATGGAAATACGAAAAATTAGCAGTTCGACTCATCGTTCGCGGTCGCGGTCATATTGAGTTGTTGTTTTGCAGAGGACGGCTATAAATTGCGCAAAGGTTTACTGAAAACACTTGTACAGCCTTTGTTTTGCTCATTAAACTTTTTGTTTGGTGGTGCTCATTGACGTCGTGGTTTCCTGCAGACTCCGTCCACACTACGCCGGAGGAATTTAAAAACGTATACAGCTTTATTTCTACGGTTAGGCCCACGGTCCAGAGCAATCCGTCACGAAAATGGAGCTTTTCGAAAACGCTCTTTAAACCGGAGAAATTTGAAAACGCCGGCTTTGAGTTTTCGTGTGGACGGAAAACATTATCAAACGCACCTTTTCGAACACGATAGGATTAAGAGAACTACGTGATTTCCCTGGCCGAAATTTCCTCAAACAAAAATATAAAACGACCGGTAATTGTTGCGTTTTTTAAATTCTTCTGGTGTAGTGTTGACGACCGGGCCTAAGCTTCTTAGGCTCCTATTGAAGTCAATAATCAGACGGCGTTCTTCAATGAGTCTAAAGAGAAAATAATCGGGGGAGGTTGCGCGCAAAGGAAAAATGCACCTTAAATAAACACTGTAAACAAACAAAAAAAAATTTAGGAGTGGAACTCTTTAAGGACATCGATTAAGTTTAATATTTGTTATATGTTACTAGCATTATCACGAAGGTTGACCCGGCGGCGAAATAAAGTTTTACTTTACTTACTTTTACTGTCGGATTTATCAGAAGGAACATGGAACACATTTAAGACAAACTCTTGTTATTCATTAGTACGAGACCATCTGTGTGGGATTCACACACCCAAAAGCAAATTCATGACATCCAGATCTTGGGCATACAATTTATTATCGAATACCAGGGTATGTGAATCGCATACCTAAAAGGAAATTCGTTCAGACCTTTTATACGATAGCCGGATTCGGATATGATGTGTCATATTCTCTTGGTCTGATGCACTGCCAAAAATGATCGGTCGACAAAATGGACGAAAATAACACTGAAGCTTATAGCCCTTGTGCAGAGTTTAACTATTTTCAATTGACTTATTCCTATCGCAATTGTTTGGACCTATAGTACCATGAAAATCCACGAAGATCAAAGACATCAGAGGTCAAGAAAAGGACGAAAAAGACCAGAAAATGGTGTCACGTCTGCCACGATTTGATGATCTTTTTTAAGACTCTATTTACTATTTACTTTGAATGAATGATATCCTTCTAGTTCAAAGAACGTTCACTTGTTCCGGAAATCTAATTGGTAAATCACGTATCACGTACTTGTAACATAGCAAATCACGCATCACGTTATGTACTGTCCGTCGTCACGCGGCTAATTTGGTCTCAATCACGCATCATGCTGCTAATTTTGGGCGATCACGCGTCACGCAAAAACCCTTTGCCACCCTCCTCTCGGGCTACGACTAAATTACTATTCATCTAAACTGAATGAAATGAATCAGACAAAAGGACATTCCGAGTAGTTTATCTCTAGCTATACTGTTTCTTGTGGTTAAAATTCGAAGACATTCTCTAATGATGGGTGTGTTGTAATTTTGCGGATAAAACCTTTGTGTGACACTATTTTACTGAAAGTAGTTGACTGATTTAGCGATACTTTCATGCACAAGGTGGTGAAACGTTTAAGAAAACAAGGCCATTTGTAAATTTCAAATATGAATAAAGCCCTAGACCTAGAGAGGGTGCGTGGACTCGAAATATTAAGAAACTCAGAAGGGTTATTTTTACTAGTCTGCAAATGAAGTCCTTTCGAGTAATGCTTTTTGCTGTTCATTTCTTTGCACCTGAGTGACACTGTAGTGGCTCTAGCAAGCCTTTTCTTACCGTTTTGTGCAGACCATGTGTGATGACAGGCTACGAGAATCCAGAGTACTAAATGATAAATAGTTTCCATTTTGACTCGCTTCTTCAATGCAAAAACAACAAAGAAAATCGACGACCCAGCGGTTGCCTAACCCGAAATGAGCTCTATCAACACCAAACAAGGCAAGTTAAATCTTTTCTCAGGCTCTCGATGTTTCAGCTGCTGAAAATGCTGAAGGTGTCTTCTTGCCAATTGAAAACTTTCGTTTCACTGAGTTATCACATTTTCGGGCTCTTTCAATATTACAAACGGCTAGCAATACAAATATGTATAGCCTTAACAGTTATTTGTTTTCCTGAACCTGGCTCTTGGTTTTCAGTTTCGGTCTCGTTTTAACCGGTGTCTTATTTGCGAATTTTTCTTTGCTTTGTAACCCACACAAATTCACTCTCAAATATCCTACAAATCTACTGTTATGATCACAACAAATAATATTTTGACTTAACCATTCACTTTAATGGCGCTCAGGAACTAATTAAAACTTGAAATCTTCCGTTTCAGTATTTCAGTCGGTAATAAAATTAAATTTATCTTAATTAAAAGAGTTCAAGATCACGGACTGCCCATATCTAACACTAGTGCCAAACTGTGACGAGATCTGCTTCGACTTGTCAGGAATTACCACATTTATTATGTAACTGAAAAAATTACCTCATTGTGATTGGCAGAGAGCAGGCCAATTTGTCGTTATTTTTTATTTGCAGGGTAGTGCAAATTAACACGCGCGCTTTCCTGATTTTCTTAGTTATATAATAAATGAGTAACATATGAAAGCTCGAGCAATTAAGGATTTACACCATTCGTGATATTTGAAAATTGTTTTAAATTAAGCTCGTACAATTTTTAGAGATATCACTCGTAGTGTAAATCCTTAATTACACTTGCATTCACACGATTACCTATAGAGACTGTAACGGAAGCGATTAAAAAAACTAAAATTTCCTCGAATATATTTTTTTTGAAAGTGGAAGATCTTCCCATTTAAAAATGATTGTAAGTCTTGTTTTAATTTTTCTAAAGTTTTCTTTATTTTTTCCTTAATATTTCTCTCCTTAAGTCTTATAGCTGGTTTTCACATGACGTCACTAAAATTCAAATTACAAAACTATTGATCTTCCTGAGATTTAACTTTAGTGATGTATAAGAGCAGCTGAAAACTAATATTCATACAAATTTTCGCTCCGAATGGGTTCTTGGTTTTGTGATACACTACACTCGAGTTTCTAAGCTTTTGCGTGACGCGGCATTTACATGACGGCCTAGAGAGCTGTCATTATGGTTAAAAAAGTGACTTATTTCGGGAAATTTGGCTATCTGAACAGTTCGTGTCTAAGAAGAAGTATTGTTTCAATGTTTTAGAGTTCCTCGAGGGATAAATTCAAGCTTCTGTGGCAAAACTCAGTGACAGATGTTTCTGTTGGTTTCCGGCCGCCATGTTGGTGCCCATCCGTATGGGCACCAGCATGGCGTCTCCATACAAATCTCTATAAATTTGTGTAGAATATTTCTCCGCATATCTTGGAGAAGAAAAATTGTTGTGACCAGAATCTTGGAGAGAGTCTTTGCATATTTACCTTTTTCACTTCCCAGATTCTGGACTTAATCTATTGAACAGTTTTGATTTTTATTTTGATCAATTTTGAATGGCGTGACACTGAAAACCAGCAATTATCATCAGCTGGATTTACAAAGAGAGATATGTAAAAGCAGGTGTGTGGCTAAATGTAAAGTAAATTATGTCAATGCACGATGTCCATCGATTCAACGGATACGATTATAAAATGTTTTTCTCTGTAAAAACCGACCACTCATTTTACTTCGAAAATTCGATTTTTCTCATACGCTGGGATTTCGAAGCGTTTACCTAGTCAATCACTAAAATGAGCTTTATTTGATTAAAAATTCTAATTGAATTTTCTAGCATTGATTGAAGTTCGGTCCGCTCGATATAAGTTGCATGCCTGCCGAAACTGGAAAAATAGCACATATTGTCGGCGCTCTAAAAAAAATTAACATTCACTCAAAAGCCCCAATTTTTTTTAACGATAGATTTATCATAGCAGTTTGTTTAGCCATGTTGCAATTATAATTCAATGTTGTCCCCTCAACGGTTAAAAGAAGATTTTCTGGCCGTTAAATCGAGTTTACGTGGTATATTTTCGTAATACCGGAAATACGTAAATACGTTATTACGAATATATGCTACATAAAAACACGTCCCAATGTAAAATTCTCATTGTACCTGAAGAGGGCTGGTCTGGCCAGCTGAAATATAGTACACCTTAAAAAAGAATCATCCTATGTTGTGTCGGTCACCTTTTATATTTTTCAAGATACGATAAACGATAAGAGAGTTATCCGCCTTATTCCAAAGGTAATTCCTCTCTCTAAGTTAGTTTTAGACATGGTACCAGTTCTACGGTTAGTTTCGATGGAGAATGAAATTGTGTATAAGCGCCTTAGGCTTTTCGCGAGAGCAAAATTCGCGTCACAGCGATTGACAACCTCGTTCTCTCAGGGCTTTACCTGGGAACGAGGTTGAATGTATTTCCAGATCCCTTCTGGGATTTCCTGAGCCGGAGGTGGTCTAAAAATAGCATGAGAGAGATAACCTATATGGGGAATTATCTATATAAGGAATTATCTCCTCTCTTGCCTCTCTTATCCTTCCTCCTCTCTTGCCACGTGATAATTCGTTGTGATCAATTCGGGTACAGGATGGTGTTAGGCTGATATAGTATATACCAAACCAGTAGTGGATTGTGTTTCTCTCGCAATCTTGGGATAGTGTTTGCTATCTACCTCTTCTGCTCGCGAGAGTCGTAAACAAAAGGGCTTCTTGGTTACCTACCGTAACAGAAGAAGACATTTAAGCAATCTACGAAGCAGTGGCCCTTCGTGGCTCGGTAAATGTGCACCGACACTGTAAGGAGGAATTTGCAAATAGATCTTTTCCTAAGCAATTCTTGCATCCTTCCCTCTTCGCTATCATCGCTCAGGTAAGCTCTTTTAAAAGTACTAACAGGATAAGTGTAAACAATTTCGTGCTCTATTAACTAGACACCATGACAACCTGAACTGTTTGGGAAACAGGAAAGAAGCTCTATTTGGAAGACAAGGTAGTTCGAAATGAAATAAATTGAAATAAATGGAATAAATTTTAGACCGTTTTATTTTGTAAACATTTTAATACAGTTTAATGGGGTCAGTATAAGCGGTAAACTAAATTAATTAAAAGTCATTTTAAATTCCGCAATAGACAATTTGAAAAGAATTAGTAACTTAGTAGCCTAGTGTGTATTTCAGCCACCTCAGATTTTGAAGGACAATATTGCATTCAGTTTTTCGGTGACTGAATCGCACTGAGCACAGATTGAACTGGACCTGAGCAGATCTCGCATGTCAGCTTACAATATTGTTCAAACTTTGAATTGTCGGAACAGCTTTTCTTCATCTCGTTGCAGTAAGTGTCATCCAGAGAATTCCTGCAAACTGAGGTAAATTACAAGAAAATTTGAGATATCGAGTAACACAAATTAAGCACAAATTGAATACGAAAGGTCTACGCTTCATGGAAATTCCACTTATATCTAATATATCGAACCTTTTTGGTACGGTTCAGTCGCATATCAGGAGCGTTTGGTCAAGCCATGTTAGTATTTTGGCGAAACGTAGTCGGGTATGAATTTCTTTATTGTTTTCTTGTTTCAGGACGCTTTGCTTAAGAATTGATTTTGTTTTGCACGAGTAGTACTGAGCCGGGATAATCGCGAACATGATTTTAG